>NW_019725007.1:100295-110715 GCF_002891405.2 Cryptotermes secundus | reverse complement strand
GGACTCATACGAGGACCCTCTGCTAAAAGAGCCAAGGAACTGTTGAAGTTAAACAGGAACCAGCTACGATGGGTGGTGGGACTACTTACAGGACACTGTCACCTCAAAGGACACCTCTTCAAATTGGGACTAAGTAACAGTCCATCTTCTGAGAGGTGCCAAGAAGAAGACGAAACAGCCACACACATCCTGTGCGAATGTGAGGCCTTAGCTTATTTAAGATTGCGTCACTTGGGTCAATATTTTATGGAACCAAGTGACTATTTCGACGTCCCCACGTACAAAATCCTACGCTTCATTTGAAGTGCAGGATTGTTGAGGGGCTAATCGGAAGGGGAGGCACAATAGATCACTGAGATCGCGGTGGAAGGGCCAAGAAGGCGCACCCTTTATACATTCATTCATTCATTCAACATGGATCAACTGCAAACGCTTGCAAGCGTGTTTGCTAGTGTAAACTACACACGTTCTGCGCAAATGATCATTCGCAAACGCACGCTAGGAAATGTCAGTCGATGAGTGCCCAGCGTGATACCCACTCACCGCCTTCTTAACAAATTTTGTTGTTGCCTGTTTAAGTAGAGGGATTACACGTACTTTGGTAATGAGCATTTCAGAGTACGATTCTGTGAATTATTAGGCGTGTTTACAGACTAAAGAGAAGTGGTTTGTGTGGAGGTCATATCTGAGACAACACCAAAGCATAGAATAGAATGTTTTTTTTAAGTCTACGCTGGGGACTTTCACAAAAAGTTGTTGCGCAATTCAGATTTGAACTACTTTTATCCACAACAGAGTTTGCCTTATGCAAGGTCTTAAATCACTTCTTTGTGTGTATTATAAACCATTGTACAGATTTTAGCCAAATTCGATATGAGGGGTTTTGCATGACGTTAGGCGGCCATTTTTATTTGTAGCCATATTTAGCGATCTAAGTTAGGTAAGGCAATGTATTCCCCATNCTAGATCGCATTAAGTGGAGGAATTGTTTTGAAAGAGACTGTGGACCTGTCGTCTTGACAGATTACTGATGATGATGATGATGATGATTTTGAAACAATAAAAGGTGTCTCATTCGACCACCACTGTCCGTTTGCCTTCCCCATTAACTTTTGACTGCCTGAACCAATCCTCTTTTTCCCCCTTGGCACTACAGCCCCAGCGGGCCTAGGCCTACCTCCATGAACTCCGTTCACTTCGGTTTTTCTAGATCTTACACATACGGTAGGACTTCTTGGGCGAGTGATCAGCTCGTCGCAAGGCCTCTACCTGTACACAAACACAGAAAAACGCACACAAACATCCATGCCCTGAGTGGGATTCGAACCCACGATCCCGGCTTCCGAGCGAGCGAAGACAGTGCATGCCTTAGACCGCTCGGCTACCGTGACCGGCGAACCAATCTTTATGAACCTTTATATGTATATCATGACACATGAGCCCTCCTATACGGCGTACGCCATGAATCCCTCCCATTAGTCTGTGTGTGCATGTGTATCCCCTATCGTTACTAGGCAACGGCTCGGTAAAAACGTTAGCACGGCAACGAATACATGCAACAATAATAGAATTTTTGAACTCGAGCGTTTTCTATCCGGTCCATATTGTCGCAAGAAAAAGTAGGCGATTAGTTTATCCCAGAACTTTTGTATTTTGATAAATTTTGGGCTTGCTGGAATGCTGTTTATAAATCGGCCGAGAACTCCGTTGGTAGTTTCGTGTACAGCATCTTAGAGTGCGCTCTGCTCAGTGATCCAGAATTTTACGTTCATTGGTGAGCAAAATCCTTAGTGTTAATGACGATAGTCAGGATTATACTAGGAACTTCTTTATCACAGATATAAGTACCGAACGATTGATTGCTAGGACGTCACACCCAGTCGAGCTTATCACGAGATTATTAAGAGAACTTAATGGGTCCATTAGAATGAGTGCACATCGAACTGTGATTGCAATGGTTAGAATAGAAATGATTTGACTCATAAAGAGTGTCATGGTAGTGATGAATATGATAGATCTGCTGGCTGCAGATGAGTGTCGAAGCTTGTTTGAAGTGATGAGTTAATGTGATATGCACGCGGTGCGAGAGATTTTGATAACTCTGAGTGGCGTCGTTAACGTAACGAATGATGTATCCGTTTCTTTACGCTTCGTTGAGAAACTGACATATGATTATACGTATAACAAAATTATGCAGGCAACAAGCGGAAGTCATACAAAATCACGATAACGAAAATGTTCGCAGTATTGAACAAGGCAAAGCCCTACATATAAAGTATGTCTGTCACGCAATAAACAAAGCTATACTGCAGACGTCGTATGGCCGATACACGACAGATGGCGTTACTGCCCGTTAGTACTCCTACAGTACTATCTAGCGGTAGGAGGTATAATTATATTAACTGCAATCCAATTTATAACAACTTTTAGTTTGATGAGGCTTAAACTTGGCGGCGGTCAAGCATACGACCGTTCAAGTGACTAGATTGCCGTTGTAGCGGAAGCTACTAGGAATATGACGTAATCTGCTGTACTGAGCCTGGACTGACAGAGGCCCTGTATATATTTAAATACATTTATTAACATGTTTTGACACGTACAATGTAAATATCATTTGCATTAAGACAAATTACTTACTACTGCAGACAGTGACTCTGACAAACGATAGACCCGTCCTCTCGTCATAGTGGGCGCCCCACAAAAGCAAGACCGAAACTGTCAAAACAGTAATAACATATCTGATCATAAGCCCTAGACTGGGCTTGACACCAAGACGGACGGACGGACCGACCGACCGACCGACCCTCCGACCGTCGCAATGTGACTTTGACTTTGTGCTCAGTTGAAAAGTTAGTGTTTGCAGAGAAGACTTAGTTGGATTTGCAAGAGTGGTCAGTTGTAAGGGAGTCTGAAAAGAGAATTCTTAGTCGGTACAGTGAAGTATCTCCGTTGTTAAAGTCGTTACCAGGAAACAGTTGGTGGAAAATGAAAACAGCCTGGAAAGACTTAGTGTGTTTTGTAGTGATTGGTAAAGTGTGATAATCAGTGGGACTATAATTAAGTGCAATTATTAGTTAATGTGTGGTAGTGATCAATAAATCTAAACTTCAATCCAAACCCCGTCTAGAGTCACTCATACTCGTAACAGTATTAAATTGATCATATAGAAATAGGTTGGTGTGGTATGGACTGGATCCAGCTGAGGATAGGGACCGGTGCAGGGCCCTTGTGAACACGGTAATGAACATTTCGAGTTCCATAAAATATTGGAAAATTTTTGAGTCGCTGAGCGACTGTTGAGCTCCATGGAGTTGGTTGGTTCGTTCGTAGCTTCTTTCGTTCGTTAGTTTTTTTTTATTGCTAGTGGGGTGGGACTAAGTCCCTTGCACTGCGGCCACTTCTGGCCTATTGTACCAGCCCCAGATGATAGGTGAGGGTGATTGTGGAGCAATTGGTGGAATGAAGATTGGCAGGGGAAACCGAAGTACTCGGAGAAAACCTGCCCCAGCGCCACTTTATCCACCAAAAATCCCACTTGACCATACCCGGAATCGAACCCGGGCCGGCGCGGTGGGGAAACAGCGACTAACCTCTTGAGCGCTAGTGCCATCTTTAGCAGATAGAGGGTGTCACATGTTCAGCGCAACGAATCCTAACGGCCGTTAATTTCTGTTTTCTATACCAGAGCAGCTGTTTCCTTGGAGTAGCTTCTCATTTATCCCCTCGAGACTATGAGGACCCCGTTCCATACCCACTACTACTCAGAAAATCTGGTAGCACCGGGAATCGAACCTGTATATGTGACTTCCCGTGATAATTAAGGTTGGAAGTTTTTAACAGTTAGGATGACTGTTCGATTGATCTGGTGCGTACGAAATCTCATTTCGGAAGCACTGAACACGTATCCCACAGCTCACATAGCGTGAAACATGAAAGCGCTGATACAGCGAGAGAAGAGTGTTCCCACGCCATGCCAATCTGCCGGACAATGGATATACATCCTGGCCTGGCTATGTGCGTGGGAAACAAGAGTTGGTGAGTTGGTGATTGCACTAGTTTTCTTGCGACTTCCCAAGTACTACACGTCTAGACGCCGTCTCACCCTTATCCCAGAGCCCCAGGGCATTTTTTGGCAGAACAGAAATTTGTGACATCTGACCAGTGAATTAACTCCAAGCTCAGACCCATCTTACACGTTGCAAGGGAGGAAGAAGAACAAGACGCCATTTGCTTATTGTGACATTCAGAGGACTCCCCCGGTTACGCCATTGAAAATCCACGTTTTGGAATAAAGTGGAATTTTACGTTTTGCCGTACATTTTGGGTTCAGTGCCAACAGATGTATTTGTGTCGTGTTAGTTACGTATGATACACGTATATATTCAGGAGGTCTGTGATTCCAATATTGTCTTGGAGACGGGCAGTCGAAAGGTTTCATTTAGTTTCCTTAAGTTCGTTGCATCCAGTAGACCCAGTTTTAATTGTCTGGTACATCACATGGCTTTACATGCATGGGCCTAGCTTGGCCATCTTCAAGAGGCTTCCAAACGTTATAAAAGGAAATTAACATAGTTTTTACAGCATATATGTATAAAATTAGTTCGTGAAGTGGTGTTGAAATACAAGGCGTCCGAAAAACAGTTCTGGTTTTTCGAGAACAGGTATCACAAAAATGAGGAACATGTACATGAAATTAATATTAAACTGTAGCTCAAGTAGTTTTGAACATAAATAGTAAAGTTTCCACACGCGCAGCGTTCATGACCCTGCGTGTATCCAGTCGATATGCAACTTGCTCGCTGTAGTGTGTCTCTTGTTGCCTGCTCACCGGCGTCAAGTCGTGTTGCTTGTTCTTTCCAATTAATCAGGTCTCTAATTTTGTCCATGTAAACGTAATTCTATATTTAGCCCTAAAATAAATTAAAATACTAAGGGGGCGCGAATTCTCATGTGTATATATATGGATTTCAGCTTGCAGACAAACCACTTATGTGTATGTGGAATTTTGTATGTAGATAATAGTAACATGCCTCTGTGGTCTAGTGGTCAGAGTTCCTGGCTATGGATCCAGAGGTCCCGAGTTCGATTCCCGGCGCTGCCAGATTTCCTGAGAAGTAGTGGGGTGTGGAACGGGGTCCAGTCAGCCTCCTGAGGATAATTGAGTAGCTATTTCAAGGAAATAGCTGCGCCGGCCTAGAAAACAGATTAACGGCTGTGGTGAACCGTTGCGTTGACCACGTGACAACCTCTGTCCTCAAAAGTGGGCACTAACTTCGCCGACTAGCGGCGGTCGGGCCCTCTGCCGGTATAGTTCGCTTGCGGACTACAGGCCACGGAGTTTGTTTTGTTTGGTAATAGTAACATAGGTGCCTGTTCTGTCCGTTTATGTCAACAGTTGAAAACGTGACAGTGTGAAACTTTGTGCTGCGTCACAGTACGAATCGAGCTGTTTGGCGTTCTCCGGTTGCCGTTGGTATCCTAATTCAGTTTCTCAATTATTTCCTTGCTGCTCAGTGTCGCATTACCGGATGTTAACAACAGCAGTGTTTCCTTTTCCTGTTAGAACGGTGTTAGCTCACTTATTCTTTGAATCTCCGACTTTTGCTAACGGACTGCGATTTCAGAATGCCAGCGAAGTAGACAAATTTTTAGTTAAGGAAAATGTTTGCGACTGACTTTTGGTGCCAGAACGGTATATACACGTATTTTTGTCGCAGGATTATAGTCAACATATAAGTTCCTACAGATGATATAGAATTAAGTGTTTGAGAACAGGGTGCTGAGGAGAACATTTGGACCGAAGAGGGATGAAGTGACGGGAGGTTGGAGAAAACTGCATAATGAGGAGCTTCATACCTTATTAGAATGACGAAGTCAAGAAGGATGAGCTGGGTAGGGCACGTAGCATGCGTGGGAGCGAAGCGGAATGCATACAGGGTTTTGGTGGGAAAGCCAGAAAGAAAGAACTCACCAGCGCAAATCTAATGGTTACCTTGAAATTTTTTAGTCTCTCTCTCAACTACGGAAAGATAGAATTTCCTGTTATGTAAACCAGTAGCCAGTATTCAACAGAGCAATTTAATAAGAAGGAACTAGTGATAAGGATACCAGATGGAACCCAAATTCAGTACCGAATATTTTTATTCTTATGGTAATGATCTTTCCATTTTAGCCTGTAAGTATTGACAGCTGTTGTAATGTACAGAGTGGAGCCTAATTCAGTTTAGTTGCATACGAGTTCATAGGATGAACCACATCACGTTATCACGTGAAATAATTTCTTTATTTACCATTGGACCGGAAATGCTTGTCTCAGAATTTGAATGAGTTAAAAGGGGACACATGATATATGAAACACATAAAGGGCGTTCAATCAAGGAGGAAACTTCGCAACACCGCTGACCGGGCCCAATATTCCTCACGAATTGCTGCTGTAACTGTAACGGCGCGCGTTTATCAGCGCTAATGACTCATTCTGCTATCAGCAGTTACAGCAGCAATCTGTGAGGAATGTTGGGCCGGGTCAGAGGTGTTGCGAAGTTTCCTCCTAAACTGAACGCACTGTATTTCTAAATTTCGTTTTTTCCCCGAGGTATCAAGGTCAGCACCTTCTAAGTAGAACTTGACAGTATCACTCCCAGAAAAGTTGTAGAGTGCATAAATACGAATGCAATGGCCTTAAATGGAGTTGAATTGCGACCAGCCGTTCGTGTGAAATCGCCGCTCCAAAGTGCGAGAGTGAACCGCATTGTGTGCGCTGCTTCGCCGGTCTGGGCATGCGCTCCCGGTACTGCTCGCTATCCTGTCCCCGCTTCAAATCTATCACGTTTTACCCGAAATATTTCTGATGCGGTGGATAATAAAAGATATTCCAGATGATGATATTAATATTTCATTGTATCTGCATATGCAACTAAAACGGCTGGCCTCTGTTTGAAATAACTGTTTTTGTTTGTGAATTTTGTCTAAAAACGATTCCTTTAAATACGGCAAGAATGAATTTGTGCGGAAATTTCTAAGTAACAGGGGTGCAGCCACTGTCTCTGTCGGCTTCACGTCTCCAAAAGTGCTAGAAAATCTAACGAAGAAAACGTTTGTTAATAAAATTGGGTAAATGTATTTGGCATTTTATGTCGATCTTTAGTAGGTTGTCCTTGTATCGTTAGCTGTTGATAGGCTGTCACTTCGCTTTATATGAAAATGCATTCGAGTTCGATACATGACTTAATGGAATCTATTGAATATTTTCTGAAGATTCTGGTATGTAGACAATTCAATTAATATGGTATAGAATCGTTGAAAAAATCATTTTAACGCATGGTGAATGCCAGTTTTTCTGAGAAGTAGTGGGTCTGGAACGGGGTCCACTCAGCCTCGTGATGATAATTGGGGAGCTATTTCAAGGAAATAACGGCTCCGGTCTAGAAAAGAGAAATTAACGGCCGTGGGGATTCGTTGCGCTAACCACGCGACATCCTCTATCCGCAAAAGTTGGAACTAAACTTCGCCGACAAGCGGCGGTCGCTCGGTCGGTATGGTTCGCTTGCGGACTGAAGTCACGGAGTTTGTTTTGTATGTATAAGGGCGCATTTTTCAGGCTTAAGAAGCACGTACACCTGTCTTCGTTGTTTTGAAATGAGTACATAAGCTGTGTGCCCCGAACGCCTCAGCACGAGCTAAATCTCTCCCATTTTCCAGTAGCTGTTAGAGTGGGGGAATTAGCACTGGTTATTAACGATATATTTGTTTTTTCTCTCTCACATTTCTTAAGATTATGTTTACAGTAAAGGCCATTAATACGTATGGGCTTACGAGCATAACGTAGGCAGTTTTTCGGGACACGTACACACAATGACATGTGCCGAATGGCCGAACCCAACGTCCTGTAGCCCGAATGGTGCAAATACTGTGTACTGGGTTGAGATCCGACGATCATGGAGGCCATGATTGCGAACGATTTAAGGAACGGTACAGTATACCCTGTAGAACATGGTCACTAAGTATAATGACCGTTTTCTTTCTCTCTGGCTTTAGTGAACGAGACTTGTTGAAGCTGTGTACGAGTACGTAATGAAGTAATCCCAACATTTGCACATTGCGCCTGCGTAGTCTGTAATCGTCATGCAGCCGTCTGAAACGTTCTGTGCTTTATAAACAGTAGAACATAAACCTTCTTTTCTTCCTTAAGGGGTGTCTGTTAGGATAGTACTTTGACATTGGCAATAGTCATTTCCTGCTACATTTCCAATTAATCATTCATTGATCTTGTTCTGCGTTCCATATTCCAGCCACTGACAGCAGCGATAAATAAGTCGCGCACTCTTTAAGGGTAAAACTTGGTTTAGAACAGCCATGTCAAACATGCGGCCCCTCAACTTTTAGAGCTAATTGATATTAAAATCAGTATTAACATTTTAGTAGAAATATTTTTTGTAAAGACAATTTTCCAGCAGACCAGAAGACAAGAAGTCTCAGGCAGACATAAATTAGCAGGCTGCAGGAAATTCAATGTTTTGCTATTTCTAANTTATATTGAAACTATTCCTAAATAATAAATAGAATTATATTTTCTTCTATCAAAATCTAATGGATATTTCTATTTTGAAGTGCGGCCCTGGACTCTTATTTATAGGGCTGAGGTGGCCCTCTGTACAAGTTGAGTTTGATATGCCTGGTTTAGAAGATTAACATCCTGTCTGTGTGAGGGTATCTCACATTTTGAACCAGCTGACCTGCCTGCCTGCCTGCCTACTTGCATACCTAACCAACCACCCACCCTACCTACCTAACTACCCACCCACCCACCTACCTACCTACCTACCACTCGGCGCTACAGCCCTGGGTGAGCCTTGGTCTCCTCTACAGCCAGTCTCCACAAGCAGTGCGTGCTGCCATAGGAATGGACCCACGCATGATGACCCGAGGCTGGCTCATAGGTTTCTGAACAAAATTCTTTTTACGGGATGAGGTTGTTAGCGTCATGCCCAACCCCCAACCTGGAGGATCAGGGTGTCTCTCTTAGTCCGGACTCTACCCGTTGACCTTTCCGGCATGGGTGATTCTGCCGGTAGTTAAACTACCGCCGGCATAGCTCTCCAGGTCACAGAAGCCCCACCACCACGACAAGGTGGAGAACCAGCTGACCGGTTTTCTCGAAATCTACTATAAACATTACAGAGTCATCAGCTGTTTGAATACTTCCTGAATGGCAGTTTCTCACTTGTTTCGCCATATCATTTTGTGTTCTCTGAAATGTAGAGGCTAACGCAATAATTACCGGCAGTCAGTAATATCAACATGGCGGTCGTGCGGACATATGTGGTGGGAGTGACACTGTTGGTACGTAATGTGGGGCCCGATATAATGACAGTGCACAGCAAGACAGCATGGCAGCCGTGCGGAAACCAGTTCGACAGCGATAGGATATGGAATATTTTTTTTTCACTGGCTCTACAGCCCCTTTCGGCCCTGGCCTCCGATTTTCAGTTTCATGATCATCTTACAGACGGTAGGACTCCTCTGACGAGTGATTAGCACGTCACAAGGGCCCTACCTAAACACAAGACAAAACAGAATAAACACGTACCAGACACCCATGCCTTATGTGGAATTCGAACCCACGATCCCGGCATCCGAGCGAGCGAAGACAGTTAATGCCGTAGACCGCTCGGCTACCGTGACCGTAATGGAATATGTTATGAATAGGGCCCGGATTTCTATGACATGTCATATTTTTTTCCTAGGGTTTATTCCTATTTTTAAATGTAATTATGAATGTTTCCAGTCATTCTTATTGAAATTATGTCGTTTTTATTGTGCATATAAATGCATATTTTAGAGTTTTTTTGGTTTTACAGCATATTTTGGCATAATTTTGAAATAAGGTCATATTTTTGTCATTTTAGAAACAATTCTTTGATATAATGTAAAATTTCGGTTCCATAATGTTTAGTATTACAAAATAAATTCCAGGCTGGACTGTTGCTTCAATGTGGAATAGAGTTCAAGTACATGAAGTTCGTATTAAAAACCATATTTTTGACTGGACTGTACTTGCAGTTACAAAGGCGAAAATTTGTGAAATGTAGCATTTATGACCTGGCAAGCCGGCTTTTCCCAGTCGAGGCGGGAGGGAGGCAAGTGTAACGGGTATTTTCCTATTGTACTCCGTCTTACTATAAGGTATATACATCCCATTCTTTCTTGGAGGGCTTAGAAGTATTCTATTTATATATGTGGAGGGCGTTATAAGACTTCAGTTTGACCTTACAATGCCTAAAGTGAGTACATGTAGTTCAAGGAGCGCAAGGTTGCGTAGTTTTGTACAGGAGTTTGGTGATAAAGTGTTTAGTACCGATGGCAAGATATTTTATTGTAAGTTGTGTGGCGTGAAAGTTACGGCAGAAAAGCGATTTACTGT
>NW_019725007.1:82365-99075 GCF_002891405.2 Cryptotermes secundus | reverse complement strand
TATTTTACACTTTTTAGGTCATATTTGACATAATTTTGGGTCATAAGTGCATGCATATATTTATAGTTTTTAGGTCGTAAAAATCCGGGCCCTAGTTATGAAGATCATAAACATGTATCATCAACAATTACAAACATGTCAACGCTGCTGATATTTAAAATTATGTGTGATAAATTGCATAGGCAGAATCTGTACCGAAGTAATTTCTTTTCCAAAGGAGCACATATGGGGGGAGGGCACGTGTGAAAATCAAAATGCGTCTCTTCAAAAGCTCCTCGCATTCAGAACGATATTTCTATTAGTGTGACTCAGAAGTCGGGAAACAACACGTTCCCGCGGCAACGAATACGCACGCGACTATAGAGTTACTATTCGAAACGGGGTGTTTCTGCGTGGTCCGTGCTGAGATGTTACAAGCAAGGAAGATAATCAGTTGTTTTGCCGGTTTGTACGGGAGGCTGTGAAGGAAAGATTTGCAAGTCCGGCTGTGAAGAGAAGACCTGAGCGTGAAGACGCCGTTGCCAGGCAACGGCTGGTGAAGAGACAGCAGGCCGGAAAAGGTTTAGCTGATGCTGTGATCTTTAAAGTGTGGAGATTAGAGGTGGCGCTGTAGTTGTTTGTAGTTCCGAGGGATGTGTTAACAGTGGTCGGTGTATCCGAGTGACAGCAGGCTGTAGTCACACCCATAACACGTCGCAATATTAAAGTGGCCTACAAATTGAGTCAGCTCTCATTTGAGGGGTTCCAGTAACGGATTCTTGTAAACGCAATGATGAAACTTGGGTTTGCCGGGTTGCATAAAACGAAGGGAATCGATCAGCTCAGGGCCTGTTAAATACTGAAGAAGCATTCTGCTAATAATGTTGGCAGTCCTGTGGATGGGTAGGGTCCCCACCATCTCGGAATGTGATCTCACTTATGTACAACGCAGTAGACTTCAATTGAGATTAGCCTTGACATCATCAGTACAGGGTGGTTAAAAATAAGCCCAGTGTCTTAACATAAATGAAGTTAATCCTGCGTAGTCTTTTTGTGGGTCTTTAGATTTAGAATGGGAGTTCTGGTTTTAGGGGATTTCCTGTTCCGCCATTTTAAGATATTGGATGAAAACGAGTTTGGTGTAAACCCATGTTGAAAATCAGTGTTTGCAAGGTCATGGCCAAAACTCCTGCATCATATTGCGTTTTCCTTAGTGCCTCCTGTCAGATACTAGGATAGTAGTGCCTGCAGTTAGGACACACCCCAATTCTCCTCCATTACAATTCCCTGTTCGCTGATTATCCCATCAGTCGATGTATCTTTCAGCCACTAAACGCAGAGTAATGCTTACGGTGATGGCAGGAACCAGTTAACACAGCCATTCTGTGGAAGTGTTACGGCACCATCCCTTCGCTTGATTGCAGCACCCGTTGAGAATTAGCAATTCGGCATTTTCTCTTCCCAGTGTGACGTCACTGCTCGCTAGAGTACGTTCCTTCCTAGTTTGTTAGTTATTGGAGAGGGTGGGTATCTCCATGCACTTAGACCAGTATTGGTCCATTGTCCTTCCCTCTATGATATTCTACCAGTCTCTATATCCTACCGATATTGGTGCGTACCATCAGTCCCAACCGAGCCAGCGAGTTCGGCCTCCACTAGCTTGGCGGTATCTATAATGCTTCCCCCATCTGTCAGAGGTGTTAGAGACTTCTTGTTGGGCGGGAAACGTCCTTGAATTTGGCTCAGTGACCTCCTTTGGAGATATGAGGTTCTTTTACGTGCCGTAAAGCTACGACACGGGACACGGCTTAAAGTCCCTCCCGGAGGACTTGTTCCCTGAATTTTTCCGCCCTTAAAAATTCCACGACCTCCGCCGGGTTTGAACCCGCGTACCACGAGTCATGAGGTGGGAACGTTACCTCTAGACTACGGATGCCGCTACGTTCCTTCCTAAGTACGAGGTCAAGCCCACAACAAGTGTAGTTACACTGGAATGTAATCTTTCGGTTCTTAAATGGAGTCATTGGTGTTAGTGGTTGTGATAGTAAACTGTTTGTTAGTCGTTTGTTCTTTTGTCAGTAGCTCAGACCGCGTACGTAACGCAATTGTAAGATTCATTAGTGAATAATGAATTGGGGAGGATGTAAAGCGAAGGATCGTTTCTTAATCTGAGGGCCAGGAGGAGCCATGGAAAACCGCGATAATCTTCAGATCGATTTAGTGGGTGTCCCGGCTGTGATTCGAACCGGGTTCCTCCAGGATTCAAGTTGGATAGATACTGCTTGTGCTTTCTTTGCTTGGCCCAACGTATTTCAATTACATTTTTTTTTTGTGTGCAAAGTCAACAGCTACAAGGCATAATAATAATTCGATTTAATTCAGGTTCGTGTTTATCTACGTGCAAACTTAACAGCACAGAGGCCAATCACAAAGTTAGCACGAGTACATAGAAATACACAAAAATAACGAAAGAGCAAAACACGACAGTCTATATAAAGGCAATATATTAATAATAATTCCAAGAAAAATTAAAGTTATCATTGACAAGCGAGAAAGATAAAATAAGTAAATTTCCAATGGGCATGCCGNAACAACAACAACAATAACAACAAGGTTATTTTTTACGTGCAGGCAGTCCAGAGGCCAATAACAGTCCAGTCCAGTCCTGTCCTGTCCTGTTCTCTTCTGTTCTTATTTGCGTGCTAACCCAGCAGCCTAAAGGCCAATTATAGAGTGACACGAGCGAAAGAATCAGACACAAAGTACAAAACAAGGCAATTTATAACATCTGAGTAATTATGATGACAGTAAAATAGTACTGTAATAATATCATCAAAGTGATGATAATAGAATCAGGTAATAATTTTAGAGGGGAGAAAGCAAAATACAACGAGAGAATATAATGATGGTGTTATAATTCCGAAGTTTCTGTGCGAAGTGTGTTGTCTTGACTTCTCTAGGCCGGTCTGAACGTGACTATGAAAGCTGAGTTGCATTCCTGGGGTAGCGAGGTCAGTGACTTAGCCGAATGGCGGAGCAGGTTTTTGCCTTCGTCTGCCGATGCTTTGGCTGAGTCACCGGATATGCTCATCTCTTGCAACCTCTTCACCCTTTCCGCCCCTCGTATGCTAATTTTCGTTAAATCACTTGAACAAGTCCATAGGTCTGCCGGCTGAAATTACTTGGGGAACATAATGTGCAGATGAGGAACCAAGTTTCACACCCATAAGCCATACTTAAACCACGGAGCTGAAGATTGCTGTCTTCTTGGGCTGTAACGCCGTGTAGTTTGGTACATATTTACCAAGAAATTGGTCTAATAATAGTTTTTCACAGTTCTCCTTTGGCTTGTGCGAAACCTTTTTAGCGGCAGATATGCCTCTGTGAACACTGACCAGCCCTACCCGGAGAAACTTAATAGAGAAGTACACAATTACAGAGTTCAAAGTGCCGGATGAATCAACTGTGCGCAAAAATTACTTGAAGCAGTGTTAGATATTACGATTAGATATTATTACAGTTGAAAGCATTAGAGATAAGATTCAAGGTATTTTGTGTGGCTGTTAATCCACGAAACGCATGACAGAGGGACTGTTTATTGCAATTATCATGGTTGGAGTCCTTAATAAGAATGAACAGTCTACCCCAAATCTTCTTGCCGTAGAGGAGTTTGAAACCACAAATAGCTCCGCAGTTTCCGAATTCTTTATTGATTCCATGAATTTACTATGGCCTAATGGCAATCAGTATGGCTTTGATCAAGCTTTATATTTTACACCGTTACTTTTTTTTTCTTCTTTTTTTCTTCCCCGAAGCGCTTTTGCAGGATCTATACTGTTCAGTTTGAGTCTCACTTATGTGTGGGTTACAGTAGACTTAACACGAAACAAAATTGAATTCACCGGAAAATGATAGTATTTTATTTATGGGATATTTGACAGTGCTATCTGTTGGCCTATGCCGATGATGTGAATCTACTGGGTGATAATGTAGATACCATAAAGAAAAACACAGACTTTAATTGACGCAAGTAAAGAGGTGGTCTAGAAGTAAACACTGAGAAAACTAAGTATATGTTGCTGTCTCATCACCAAAATGCAGGGCAAAATCGTGACTTAAAGATAGGAAACAGATGTTTTGAAAATGTGGCACAGTTCAGATATTTGGGAACAACGATAACAGATCAAAACCTGATTGAGGAGGAAATTAAGAGGAGACTGATCTCGGGTAATGCTACCATTCAGTTAGAACCTTTTGTCTTTTCGTCTGCTGTCCAAAAACATAAAAATTAGAATACACTAAACTATAATGTTGCCTATGGTTCTGTATGAGTGTGAAATTTGGTCTCTGACATTGAGGAACATAGACTGAGGGTGTTTGAGAACAGGGTGTTGAGGAGAATATTTGGACCGAAGAGAGATGAAGTGACAGGAGGTTGGAGAAAACTGCATAATGAGGAGCTTCATAACTTGTGCTTTTCTCCAAGTATAATTAGAATGATCAAGTCAATGAGGATGAATTGGGAAGGGCATGTAGCACGAATGGAGAGAAGAGGAAGGCATATAGGACATTGGTAGGAAAGCCAGAAGGAAAGAGACCACTGGGAAGACCAAGGCGTAGGTGGGTGTACAATAATAAAATGGATCCTAGAGAGATAGGATGGTATGGATTGGATTGATGTGGCTCAGGATAGGGAACAGTGGAGGGCTCTTGTGAACACGGTAATGAACCTTCGGTTTCCATAAAATGCTGGGAAATTCTTGAGTAGCTGCACAATTGGCGGCTTCTCAAGAAGGCCTCAGCTCTGTAAGTATGTAAGTATCAGTAGCTAGAATGGTAGAATGAGAAATGAATGATGAATTGGAAAGGATTTAGAAGGAAGCAGTTGTGGCCTAATCAAGGCACTGTCCAGGCATTTGCCCAGGGGGACCAAGGAAACCTGTGAAAAACAGGAGGGTAGTCGATATATCGGTCAAGATTTGAACAGAACACCTCCCCAGAGAGTGTAGATCCTTACCACTATGGCAGTCCAGATGGTAATTGTGATGTTGAACAAATATCAGCGAATTAAGATCTGTCGCATTCTTCCTTGGGTTCAGACATGCAGATGGGCACAGTACTCCATTCATTTACGCAGTTTGTGCAAAGAACTTGTTCAAACATGGCATTAACCTTCTGAAAATCTCATGAGCAGGCATATTCTGTGGTAACCAGATTGGAGGAGTGTATGAGTATTATGTTTTTGGACATGATCCATGCAGTTTAAATTTTTGCTGCTTCTGTTAGTAGTCCATATTTCGGATCTGTATGTAAATGTAGGTGCTGCCATAGCCTTAGAAAAGTTTATCTCTGTCTCTTCGTATTGATCTGCACACTGGTTAAATCAGTCCAGCTTCTCTTTTAAGGAATCTGAGTATGAGACCTGGTTACCAGACCTGACCAGACCAGACCAGTCCAGTGCTGTGCCCCCATCCTGGAGGGCCCAGTTTCTTTCTTGTCCTAGTTGTCCTCATATACACGCGTTGTCTTTCAGGCCCGACGAGACTCATCTTCCTGTTATTGGTCATTCTACTCTTCCTCTGTCCTCTGACCAGTCAGGAGCTAACACTCGCCAGCATGGCAGTCTGAGTCACTGGGTATTGGGCCCCACCGCCATGGCGAGGCAATAACTCTTGTGGGTTTTGACCACTAATAGGACCAGGCAATAACTTGTGGGGTTTGACCACCAATAGGGCGAGGCAATAACTTGTGGGGTTTGACCACTAATAGGGTGAGGCAATAACTTGTGGGGTTTGACCACTAATAGGGCGAGGCAATAACTCTTGTGGGGTTTGAACACTAATAGGGCGAGGCAATAACTTGTGGGGTTTGACCACTAATAGGGTGAGGCAATAACTTGTGGGGTTTGACCACTAATAGGGCGAGGCAATAACTCTTGTGGGGTTTGAACACTAATAGGGCGAGGCAATAACTTGTGGGGTTTGACCACTAATAGGGTGAGGCAATAACTTGTGGGGTTTGACCACTAATAGGGCGAGGCAATAACTCTTGTGGGGTTTGAACACTAATAGGGCGAGGCAATAACTTGTGGGGTTTGACCACTAATAGGGTGAGGCAATAACTTGTGGGGTTTGACCACTAATAGGGCGAGGCAATAACTCTTGTGGGGTTTGAACACTAATAGGGCGAGGCAATAACTTGTGGGGTTTGACCACTAATAGGGTGAGGCAATAACTTGTGGGGTTTGACCACTAATAGGGCGAGGCAATAACTCTTGTGGGGTTTGAACACTAATAGGGCGAGGCAATAACTTGTGGGGTTTGAACACTAATAAGAGTCCTCATTTTTGACCTCTTTGTGCTGTACAGGTCTTGAGAACCACGACTCTGGAGTAGGCATCTATGCACCAGATGCGGAGGCATACTCTGTTTTTGCTGAGCTGTTTGACCCCATCATTGAGGACTACCATGGTGGCTTCAAAAAGACCGATAAGCATCCACCCAAGGACTGGGGTGATGTGGACACGCTGGGAAACCTGGACCCTGCTGTGAGTATTAATTAAAACACAACTGCAATTGTAGTTACCATAGTCTAAATTGATTATACAAATTCATGAAGATGGGTAAGGTCCAGGGTATCAACACTGTGATGCGCTTTTGCCAGAAAATCCAGAAATAAACCTCATTCAGTTCACTCACTCATGGAGCTGAGCCCTTCCTGTGAAGCTGCCAGTTGTGCAACTAAGAAATGAACCTTTTAATATTAATGTATGATGCCTGTAGCATAGATTAATTTTCATCCTCCTGTCAAGAAGACACACCTGCTGAGAACTGAATTCTGTTACAGGGCAAATACATGCATTGTTTCTTGTTTGTTTAGATGAGTTAAAGGCTTCACTAATCGAGGAAAAAGAAATAACCGAACTAATTCATTCACTACATGGAGCAGAGTTCTCCTTGAAAGCTAGTAGTCGCTCAGCTAGTCAAAATATCTACCTGCTATGGAAGCCAGAAGTTCATCACAAGATGCCACTACTGTACTCAGTAAACTGAACACTCACAAATCATATTAAGCTTTTTCATTAATGTACTGTAAGGGAAAACAAACTTTGGAAAATAGTAAGAATGATGACTTGGGGATAATCATTGGGACAATTCTGATATTGGTTGAAAATGCTTCATGTGTAAGAGCAGCCCACAGGGTATTTTTTTTATTGCTAGTGGGGCGGGATTAAGTCCCTTGCACTGCAGCCACTTCTGGCCTATTGTACCAGCCCCACATGATAGGTGAGGGCGATTGTGGAGCAATTGGTGGAATGAAGATTGGCAGGGGAAGCTGAAGTACTCGGAGAAAACCTGCCCCAGTGCCACTTTGTCCACCACAAATCCCACTTGACCAGACCCGGGATCGAACCGCTTGAGCTACAGCGTGGCCAAGCCCACAGGGCAAGGATCTGAATGGTTGCTACTATTGTTTGTAGGGTGAATATATCATCTCAACAAGAGTGAGGTGTGGCCGTTCCCTGGAAGGCTACCCCTTCAACCCTTGCCTGACTGAAGCCCAGTACAAGGAGATGGAGGAGAAGGTCTCAAGCACCCTGTCCGGTCTGGAGGGAGAGCTGAAAGGGCAGTTCTACCCTCTCACTGGCATGACAAAGGAAGTTCAGCAAAAGCTCATCGATGACCACTTCCTGTTCAAGGAGGGTGATCGCTTCCTGCAGGTAGGTATGAATCTGGTAACACTATCACAAAAGAATCGACAGCATTGTTCCATATAGTGACTTTGATGAAGTCTTGTTCTGAAAGTCATCACCAAGATTTGTCAACTAAATATTCGTACATGTACATTCTTTTTGAAACTTGAAAGTATTTAATATGAATGTTTAAATGTGTTTTTGTAAACACTTAAGTAATTATTGACTAGGTTTACATACATGTATCAGGTAAGAGTACTGAACCTTTTATGGGATAAAGCACTCTTATGTTCATTTTACAAAGTACGGAAACTGAAATTAGTGGGGCTGTTATGTCCATGTGTCTGGCCTCATATCTTTCACCTGCAAACAAATTCTTACAATGTGGTATTTTTAATATGTCAGTCAACACAACAGTACCATAATATACAAATCAATACCATTGTGTTAGTTTTCATTTCTTGTGTGGAAGCATTTCTACATGTTTCAACCCTGCTAGGTCATCATCTGTCAGTCATGACGTGAGTATGTCCCTCTTTATTGGCTTGTTTACTGATATGGATCCAGATCAGTGATTTAAAGTTTTTTGTTCGGTTTACATATCATTTCTGTTCTGTTGTTGTTTGTATATTTGTTGTCACTGTAACATTTTTACCAATCAGTTGCATAGCAGTGATGGTGATAACACAGAGACACACAGAGTGATGAGAGGGATTTATGAGGTACGCCATTGAGATGGGCTGAGGTGCCGTAATGTACGTAACAAATTTCATAAAGATTGATTCAAGTATTGAGAAGTTAACTATTAAGGGGGATATGCAGGCGCACAGACACATGGACATCATGGCAGTTATGTAAACCTGCTTCTGTTTTCTCAAAATAAGTGTACTGAGTTAGAAAGAGAAATGACGTAACTTCTGTATACAGCATTTTTCAATATGATTTTCAATGTCCGATTTTGTGCAGTGTACTATTTTGAATCTGGTAAGTGCTCCAGCAGTAGATTTGTATCTGCAATGATAGTAACAGAGAATGTGTTCATCTTGCATTAAAGTATTATTTTATAGCCTAGTATTCTTTTGTTTTTCATGTTGAAGGCTGCCAATGCATGCCGCTTCTGGCCCACTGGACGAGGTATCTACCACAACGACGCCAAGACGTTCCTGGTATGGTGTAACGAGGAGGATCATTTGCGAATCATCTCCATGCAGATGGGTGGTGACCTTGGGCAGGTACGACACAGGACCACTACCATGTTATATATATATATATATAATGCAGATAAATTGAACAGAAGTCAGACAGATAATAAGGGTATCGTTTCTTATTTGATATTGCACTCCTCAGCCTGTGGGCCATCTGTCTTCTTCAGCTGAGTGCATGATGTCGATGTGGGGCTTAGCGGACATAATTAATTCACTTTGCAAGTGCACTGTACTGCAACTTGTAGTGCAGTTGTAACTCCCACATTTGAGTTACGTGTAATTAAATAAAATACAAATGTTAACTCTACAGGTGTACCGTCGCCTTGTGACGGCTGTGAATGACATCGAGAAGCGCATTCCCTTCTCGCATGATGACCGCCTGGGCTTCCTCACTTTCTGCCCCACCAACTTGGGCACAACAGTGCGTGCGTCCGTGCACATCAAGGTACCCAAGCTGGCTGCTGACAAGGCCAAACTAGAGGAGGTTGCTAGCAAGTACAACCTGCAGGTCAGTGTCCTGCTCTATAGAGTTCAAACAAGTGGGTCAGTGAGGTTATAGTGGTACCAGGCTTGGATTTAAACTAGTCCATTTTTGTTCTCTTGACATCTCCATGCAGAGGTACGCCATTCTCGGTGTTTCACTTGAAATAAAGCCTTAAACTTTAAAAACTAGATCTGTGATGCTTGGAGTCCTTCTTCTTCCATTTTCAAAACAATAGTGAAATTTTACTAATACAATCTGAAATATTTTATTTTCACTGAAGAATTGTATGAAGCTGCAAAATTTGTAAGAGAAATGTAGTATGAAAGGAAACTGTCTCTGTCTGCTTGATTGATTATTGATTGAATTCACACATGTTACAAGCATTGCTCCTGTGGAAAGATATCATGGCTTTCTTGAATCCCAGAATAGTTTACTATCAAATAACAAATCTTCAAGCACATAATTTTATTAAATCACTGCAGTAGCCTAGTCATGCTTGCGTGCTTAAGTGCACAGGATTTCTCAATAGAAACTGAAAGAAGGTAGTATGCAGGAGTGCACTGTCTTCTGAAATGTCTGCAATGATGTCAAAGCATTTTCTTTTTGATTGATTTTGGTTAAAAGTATGAAGATTTGGCAATGAAGAAATACAAATTTGCCAAAATTGTGTTGATTTCATGGTTCTAATTTTCAAAACTTAGTATCAGTTTTTCTACTTAAAAAATGAGATCTAAACCCAAGGTTATCTAAAATAGTACGTTTTAGTGTAAGAGATGTAATTAAATATCGTCATTGGTTCATTCTGACAGGTCCCTTCCTGGTAGGAGAGACCATGTGACATTTACCAGTTACAAATGTTTTAGATGATTATGTTTCGTCTCCTTGTTTCGTGTGGAGCTCAGTTTGGGACCTCATGGTTTTCAAGGAATAGATGCATGTCTCTGGTACAGGACCAGAAACTAGTGCGAATTTTTCTGTCTTCACTCACTTCAGAGAGAGAGAGAGAGAGAAAATGTGGCAAACAGCAAAAATTCTACTACTTCACAATCTGAAGGGTCCCTCTGCCAGCCTTCATCATTTCTATATGATCAAGTACAAAGGTGAAATCATTCTCATTTGGTGCTCCCATAAAAAGTAAGAATTGCAACCTTCATCCTAGCCATGCAGGCACAACTTCACAATTGGCCTTTTGAAATAAGCACAATATGTAGATTTCAGTAAATGAGTTAAAGTTTAGAAAGTATGATGAGCCTTGTTTGGGGAAGAGTGTGCACCGCCAGAGACGTTGAGGGTCCCACATTATCGAGATAGTCAGCTCAAAGGTGGTGGCAAGGTTGTCAGCCCTGTGCGCCGGCCGCTCTTTACTCCCCAGGAAAATTATTTATTTAATTCCTGGTACTCATTTCTATTAGAGATTGAGTTGACCCTAGGGCCATAGTGTGGCCGGAAGGATTAGGTCAATTGAAAAATCCAATGACCTCATTGGGCTTGAACCTGCAACCTTCTGGCTTGTAGCTCTTCTGACCAAGGGAAACAAAGGGTTTGATGGTACAATAAAACCCTCTTTTCGTTTTTCTCTCCTCACCCTCTCCATTTATTATTTTGTTTAATCCTTTATTACCTCCCCTCCCCCTTCCTGTTCTTCCTTGTGATCAATTTTGAAAGGACCAGTTCTCCATTGTGAGTTTTGAAATGTTAACAGGTCCGTGGCACACGCGGTGAACACACAGAGGCTGAGGGTGGTGTGTATGACATCTCCAATAAACGGCGTATGGGCCTCACGGAATACGACGCTGTGAAAGAGATGAACGATGGCATTGCTGAGCTCATCAAGCTTGAGAGCTCCCTGTAAACTGTGGACCAAAACACCACCACTCTCTAATACACTGTAATATTATGATATTCATTATAAGGCTTTTCCTCGATTCAAGGGAAGTGGCCAGAATCGAAAATTCATAAGGAAGTAAACCAATCTGCTACCCATATCCTCGTCTTCACATAATTACTGCTTCTTGTCTTCATTTTTCTATATCTTTGAATTGAAAGAAACATTACCTTCTGTTCATTTAATGCCAATGTTGATTTTTAAGAAACCGGGACAGTTGAGGAAATTTTTATTGTTCAAGAACCAATTGAGGACTAGCATGAAAGTGAAAGGATAATGTTAATAATGTTAATCAGTATTGTGTAAGAAGTTAATATAATGTATAACATAATGAGCAGTTATGAAGCTTTCTGTACAGTTGGTTTTGGTAACTATATACAGTCCTCGCCCAACATGGGAACAGTTTGTGACAGCAATATTTCTGCAATTTCAAATGACTGAAGGGATGGATGTTTTTTCTTGATCTGTTATTCCAGCAGTGTTCTTTCTTCCATTACTTTCCTTCTCAGAGGAAACTTTGTAGTTCATTTATGCCTTTGGATGTTGCAACATCCGGTTGTTTACATCAATTCAAGGATGTGGGGTGCGAGATGTTTTCAGATGTAGATCATAATAGTTTAAAAAAATCATCAAAAGATTTCATTGTTGCTTATGTTTTAAACTAGAAGGGAGCTAGAAGGTTGCATTGGCGGCAGACATTTGTCTGTTCCAGTCAGAGCAATTCAATATTCCACAGTTATTAAAATAGCACAACAGCCCTTAAGGTGAATATGTAGTTGCAGTACTGTACGTAATAGTTCCTCTCGCTTGAATTGGGGTGTTTACTCTTCAAGGCAATGCCTTGCTCCTTTGGGCTGTCACTGTTACTGATGCAGGCTACTCTGTGTGGGTTAATGGTAAGAGTAACTGTAGCTTGTCACCTGACACCTTCGCTCCCTTTTGCATTAAGTTTCATGCAGTCACATACACAGTAAGCTTAATCACATGATAAGTTTATTCGGGAAGCTTTATTTTCATTAATTTTGAATGTGAAGAACAATAAATTTGAATTCGTTCAGCTGTCTTCATGCTTCTAGTCCTTAATTGAGAAAGTATATTACATAATTTTGCCATTTCATTGAACAGAAACTGAGACGATCGAGAAAGACATGAGACTATCACAAGTGCACCGAGGAATAAAAAGAGTACCATTCCCAAAGTATGATGCAGTTATCAGTTCCACTGTTTGAATAAACAAGGTGAATAAAATTAATAAAGAGATGTTAACATATGCTAATTGTTTGTTTAATCCAGTCCTTCATATGAGCGAGAGAGATATTACAAAACTGTGACAAATATATTCGGTCAACAAAATAAATGGTCCTTCCATGATGATAAAAATTTCATTTGCATGCCAAATTTTCCAGTAATATGGTATTAATATTTGGTATAAATTTGTGAATTTCAAATAGAGCCAGCATAGAGATGGATCAGCCAACAGTTAAGCAATAGATTATTTTCCTCGTATTATTCATGTACATTCAATAACTGAAATTATGTTTTCCAAGTTTGATGGAATATTTTCCATGAAGTAAGCTAGTACCCTCTGAACTTAACTGTATTTCAGCAATGGAAATTAGTTTCCATAAAAGAATGTCAGTATATGACATTTAAATATTCATTAAATACAGGAGCAACGAAACAAATTGTAATTTATAAAGTGAGGTGATAAAGACTGCTTGGCACTTCAGCTGTTGCCATGTGTACTTCAGTGGACCAGTATCTTGGGTAACTAGCTATAGCATCCTGTAGACATTTGTTCATTACATAACCCCAACATGACAGTCAGCAAGTCAGATACTGGAAACAGGCATAATTTGAATTTTAGAGTTTTAGTTCTAAGAAAAATCTTATATGCTATGCACAGCTATGCACAAGCACAGTTTGTGTTTCTCTTCACAGGATAGTAATAAACAATAGTGAGTATGTGGATAAAGAAGAAAATTATGGGTTTTGCACATGAGGGATGTACTGGTATCTTCTAGCATTTTAGTAATGTTACATAGAAGTACCGTATTTACGCATGTATAGGCCGCGTGCGTGTATAGGCCGCAGCACAATTTTCAGACAGAAATTATAGAAAAAATAATTTTCTTCGAATATTATTTCAGGAGTAGAAATTATTCCGAAATTTGGCAACGTTAATTTTTTTTTAAAATGAAGTGTGATTTCGAATATTTCAAATATAAGCCGCACCCTAGTTTTCCTCTTGAATTTTTGGCAAAAAAATGTGCGGCCTATACATGCGTAAATACAGTATTTCATGTTTTGCAACAAGTGGATGAGTAGAGGACAGACAGCCTTGTTCATGTCTCCACCTGAATTTTTTGTTTTATGATCAAAATTACTACAATATCAATATTATTGACTGACAGCATTGGATGCAAGAATGACTGCTGAGTAATAAATTGAAAAGGATTTGGAAGCAAGTGGCCATGGCCTAATTTGAGGAATTAGAGGGTTTGAGTAAAACTGCAGAAAACCTCAGGATGCCTGTGATTTAAGCCAAACAACTCCCAAGTACAAATATGGGGTTTACCACTAAAATCCTGCTGAGTATTGGGTTACTGTGTTGTGGAGGAGGGGATGAGATATAAGGAAAAATGTACTCCCAAAAGAAATATACAGTGGGTTCTGCTTAATTGGGGGCAACTGTCTGTCTGCGGTAAATCTTGGAGAATGAAAACAAAGCAACAACATAGCCAGAATGTGCTTCACTTATTTGAGACACCATGCCATTTAATTGGGCCAGTAGCTCTCACATGGCGTACTTGTGAATATTATGTCATCAGTGAATTACTGACATAGTAATATGAACACCTAGCTGCATTCACTCTCAGGCTTGCAGTGACTGTGCTTGTGAGTCTACACTGGTGTGTGCAGAAATGTTTCCATTTACAAATTTTAGATACCTCACAGCAGTGCATACAAGAGACATAGCAGAGAAAGCTGGAATGTTTAAACCTATAATTGCATGCGTTTTACAGCAGTGAGAGAACCTGAGAGATGAATGGACATTATGCCATGGAAAACAAAAGTGTGTTAGAGGAGTTAGCTAAAAAGCTGGGTCATAATGATTTAAAAGAAACAGATGGTTGTCGCAATGGAAATTCATGTTTTGGACAAAATTCAAGGACAATACTGATGCTGTAAGTGCTGAATAATGGAAATTAGAAGGCTGTCAATCTTCTTTGTGCAGATATCGACAGTGCTGATGAAAGAGATTTATTTTATCTTGTCATGCTAGACGGTTCCCCAAACTGCAAACAGTTCTATCTGCTTTCAAGAAAGCAATGGATTGTGTAATTGTGTCAGGCTGTTCAAACATGTCATGAATTGTTAAACATAAACTGTTTGTTTTTGGTGGTCTTTTTGATTTAAGGGGATTAGTGTGGATAGTTTACCAGCTCTGTACTACGGTAAAAAGTGTGTGGTAACTGAAATTTGTAAGAAATGGCCAGTGAGTTGGGACTTCGAATTGCAATAGAAATTGAAGAAAATTGTACTTGTACTTGATGACTATGCCACACCCTTATTTAGAGTCTCTGTAAATAACCACCTGGAATTCCTGTCTCACAACACCACATCCCTGGTATAGCCAATGGACAGGGAAATCGTAAAAAAAAGTCAGAAGACTTATGTTGCACAAAGCTGATAAACTACATGTTTGAAGCAATTCAAGAAAATGTAGTAACATCATCAGCTAAGGAGGTCAGTGCAAGGACAAATATTTTATAAGTGGCACAGTTTATTGCCGATAGTTGGTGAAACGTAAGTACCAAGACCAGAACTCTTTTGCTCACTGTGGTTTTAAATAGAAGCTGAATAAGGCCAATATTTAAAATGAAATCTTGGAAATACACGTTGGGACTTAATGAAGAGTTGCTATGCACTGAAAATAGTTTTCAATTCATTTTTGGTTTTCAAAAATCTAAACCCTCATTCAGAATTGAAATACAAGGCATTTCTGCTGAATGTGGCAAAACCCTGGGCAGCAGACACAGTCTTAGTGTGACCGGGCCGTCTACTCCCACCCCATGCAGGCCTCATTTTGACCCCCCTGGGCGACTCTCAGGTGATATGTTGAAACATACCCTCGCAAAAATTGTGAAGAGTGAACATTTCACAGGGAAGCATACTTCTAGGCAATGCCATGTTTGTGCAGTTCACAAGAAAAGGGGTACAACTGTCTATATTTGCAAGTTTTGTGTAATGCCACTTCACAGAGGGGAATGTTTCGAGAAACATCACACCCTCAAGCACTTCTAGGAGCACTGGTAAGTATTCTAAAAAATTTTTAGTTCATAAAATTAATTAGGAGATTTTATATTAATTTTTAAAGTGAACAGTGCACAAGTTATGGTAGTAGGTAAAAAATGCCGGTACCCAGGGTGATTTAAATATTTAAATTGCCAGTCTGCAAAGTGCTAAGAAGAATATACAATTTTATTTTTTTGGGGGGGGGGAGCAATATTTATCTGTGATATGCACAGATTGTTTCAGCTTATGTGAAGTCAGTATTTCTGTTACTCAGTAAACAGAGAGCTTACCTTTTGTTTTATGTACATGTACATGTAACTTTTTGTCCCTTTATGTGCAGCTACATATATTTGGGGCAGTCACTTAATTGGGACAAAATACTCTCGTCCCAGTGTGTCCCAGTTAACTGGAATATGCTGTATTTTTGTTAAGGACACCATTTTTATATCCATTCAATGAGATGGGAAAGTGGTGCTGGAGAAGTAAAACTCAGGTCTGCAGCTGTTCTTCAGAATCAGAAATGTTTATTTGATAGCCAGAGTTTGTCATTAAGTGATCATGTTGTGCTTGAATTTGTTTTGTTAGTTTGTTGTGTCTTAACCCCTCCCTGTTTATATCCCACATTTCTATATCCAGTCCCCTTCTCTCTCTCTCTTGTAAACCTATAAATGGCCTTGTAATGGAATCTTTAAGCAAACCCTAGACATAATTCAATCCTAGAAGTGGGTGGGATTTCTTTCGTCACCACTATGTACCATGGTTAGAGACGATGATTTGAGGTGTGTGATTTCTTATGAATATATAAAAGCCTGATTCATTGGAGACTGTTAAATGACTGAGAATTGCTGGATACAAATCCTGCTTCATGTTTCGAAGGTATGACTGCCAGACCTAGTTACTATGAATTTGTCACTGGTACGTCAGCCAGTGAAGTAACCAGGTACCTGCAGCATGACCAGGATTTCACAACATGGACAGGAGTTGCATATTCAACCACTACATTCACATCAGTAATCAAATGCAACTGCACTTTGAACCTGGCTGTTATATTATTTTTGACTTTAAATGTTACAGTTACAACTTTAATTTTTTTTTACATCTTCTCACAGAACCGAAGTACCCCGTTTGTGCCGTATGAGTAAGGTCGTCATGGCCAAAGTGCCCT
>NW_019725007.1:74194-82043 GCF_002891405.2 Cryptotermes secundus | reverse complement strand
CCAAGGACTGCTAAAATTCGTCAAGTGTTACAAACAGAAATAAATTTATAATGCAGAACAACTCTGAAGAACTGGGAAACCATTTTTACAGTACGCATCAAAATTAAAACAAAAAAAAATTGAAAATAGATTATAACACTTTGTATTAAAAATTTCAAATCTTCCGTTATAATATGCGACACTATCTTCTTTACTGATATAAACAAAGTTAATACCATCCATTTATCATAAAAATTGAGCAAGATAGAGCATTTTTAAACACAACGCTTAAAAGTGATTAAGCGCCTAATAGGAACGGACATTTAATTGCAGAGCAGCAACAGGCATTTAAATAAACTCCGGCCAGCTCAAGCTTACCACTATTTCAAAGTCCGGCATTTAAAGGTTAAGGACAGTGTTCTATATCGTCACAGTTCTGCCTAATTCCTATATGCATTTGGGAATAGTTGTTAAAACAAGCAGCCAAGTTAATACGGATTGTTGTGAAATTTGTGATTTGAATTCTATGTCCATATCTCCTGTCAGAAACAGCTAGGAACTTTATGTGTGTAAAGGTTTGAGGACTTTACAGCAGTGAAGAATCTTCCATATTTGCCCCTCATGAGTTATGGCATCATGCAGGGAAGTAGGTGAGTAGCAGTGTTTGGGAGACTACATGTTCTTTTGAAATGTTGGTAGTCATATACCACAGCACAGGAGTCAACCCAGAGGACCACAATATGTATGTATGTAATGTAGGTATATGTGTGCATATGCATGTATACGTGCATGAATATATGCATGCATGTATGTAGTAATTGGATTTCAGGACATCAGTACATTTTTAACAGTCCCTCAGTTATCATGACAATGTACATTCCAAATTACTGGGTTTTTGCACTTATTCCATCGAGACAATGGAAAAGTCCAAAAACCAAGTAATTCTGTGTGTTGTACACGATTGTCAGAACCCTTCAGAATCTTAGTATACATATTGTCCAGGTATTCATAGTTTTCTTTATGCTTGCAGGTGTATACCAGGATAGTATGTTTGAAGCAAATTTACTGCTGTTCGATACATGCCACCCAATTCATCTTCTGGGTAATCATGTAGGCACATGTTATTAGATATCTGTAGCAGTTCACACACAGACACAAGTGAGAATGCCAAAAGAGTTCGTCTACAAGTAGATGGAGGTGAGCGGTTATTTTAATGCCCTGGCCACTTCACCCCTGGATAGGTGGTTGGGTGGGCCTCAGAGCCAGTGTGGTTGCTATGGAGTACAGAAGAATTTCATGCCTCACACTGGGAATTGAACCCCACCTGTTCAGCCTGTACCGTCACTTTACTGACTGAGTTCTCCTGGCTCCTTATGTCTAAAATGTTTGTTTAGTAGATATATCTGTTTCTTTAAAGGCTCTTTTAGTAGATCAGATTGTATAGTGTAGAATGACGGGCTGATTAGTGCATAATGAACTGGGATAGATGTGAAAGGAATGTGTTGTGACCTAGTCTGGGTGGGGAAAAAATAAAATTGCAAAAAAGAAGAAAATATACCAAATATTCATACAAAAAATTAAAATTATTTTAAAGAAACCATGTTCTTCTATCCTAAATAAAAAGGGCAATCTGTAAAAATATTCTTAAATGGTCAAAATGTAAGTATGTAAGCAAATTTTCTACCTTGCAAGAAGAAATGACTGCTCATATGTACAGCTATGATTAGAATAAATAATGAAAACTGTATTTTATGTTGTCTTGAATTTATTTTTAAAGGGTTCACTGTTACAATTATTTTATCACAGTATCTTCAGACAAATGGTAGACACAGTGCTGCAGAATGATCCACCCCACAACTCACTTTCTTTACCATAGCTCCAATTGCAACCTGAAAACATCACAGAATTTTTCATCACACATTTTCATATAAGCATCAGCATATTTTAAAGCAGGAATGGTAAAGTCTTCTGAAATTGTGTTTCAGTGCTTGAGTATTATAGTATTTAATTTATGAAGTGAAACAACTGGTGAAACCGCTACTGAAGGTTTCTTGGGGACCTGTGGATTTTAACTCTAACCTGAGGAATATTTTAGGAGGCAATTTAACACTGAGATCATTAGCTGGCACCATAGAAATTGAACATTAAATGATGGAGACTTTCTAAATCAAGAAACATTAGATGGGGGTCCACTGTAATGCCAAACATTTAACTAAATGTTACTTAACTTTTGTGAAATTTGTGTTGCTTTGTTACAGGTAATAGTTACTTTGTGTCACATGCAAAATATATGTGGTTTCTTTTCTAAAAGTCATGCGAAACATAAATTGATAATTTACAAATGTTGCTAATACCAACAGAAAGTACAAAAAAAATAGTATGTACTATGAATTATGCTTCAGTCTTTCCAATGGTAAGGCTTGTTTGTAATCTTAAGAAAATTATATGTAAGGATTGAGTTCGTAGGGTCTGAAAGTGGGACAGTGCAGGCAGCATTTGATTTATTAGACAGCGAATTTATTGAACAGTTTAAATAACTACCGATTCCTCAGGATGTAACCTCTATCATGGAGTAAGGTGCCAACAACGTTTCACGTACACGTGACTGAAAACCTAGCAATAAGTCAGGAGGGCTCAATCAATGAAGTGGCTATGAAATGGATGTCTGTCTTTTGATTCCTGTCAGGAGCAGAATTTTTCTTTTTACTGTCACATGAGAAATGCATGCAGATGTTTAGTCTGAGAGCCTAAAAGCAAGAGACCACCTGGGAGACCTAGACATAAATTGGAGAATAATACTACAATAATTCTTAAATAGGGTGTGAGGACATGAACTGGATTCATGTAGAATATGATCTCTTGGTCTGTACTGTCATGTTCTGCTGGTCTCTCGATTGGCTTATTCTTTGACTCCGAACCTGGAAGTGACATGACCCAGATGACTGCAGCCTTCATAGTGACCACTGTGAGAACCTTGGGACTAGTGACAGGCTTTTGTGAAGACAGTAATTAATCGTCAAGTTCCATGGTAGGGAATTTGACTAGGTGAGAGTGATCATTATCTTCAAGGATTCTGCACAATGTAAAAGACTGTTGTTAATCACACATAATTACAGAACCCTTACCTTTAATGGGAAGAACTGGTCTTTGACATCTCCAAGACCCAGACACCCTCTTTTGTTGTGTCCCCACATGTAGAGGTCACCATGATTGCTGACAGCAGCAAGATGGCCAATGCCTGCATTCACAGCAATAATCTGAGAGTCTGGTTGGAATTCATTGCGACCAAACAGCGTAGATGGTATCTGTATGGGTTCTTTGGCATGGTCAACTATGGGACCTTTTCCTAGGATCCCATATCCCCACACAAACACATCTCCATTCTCTGGTGGGAGAAAATAAGTCACACCATTTGGTAAATTTGTAGCCCCTCTCAACTTATGGCTGATATTTGCTTTATCAAGTACTAGCAAACCTGCCCAGGCATAATGCACAATTAAGAAACAAAAATTTATGATAAATCTAGCAATGGCAGAAGATGCTTTGGGTTGCCTCCGATATAATAATAAAGGCAGAAGATAATCTGGGTTTGACCCTGTATCTTAGTAATGATGCCAGTGCCCTTCTTAAGTAATGGGGAAATAAGTTTGCTTGGATAGAAATCCATTCACATTTTTAAATCTCTCTCTCTCACTGTCCAGGGAGGCCATTACACCAAATTTGGTCAAAACAAGTGCACAAGTGGAGAAATGTATAATGAACAAATGCACACTCTTCTTTAAATTCTTATTTTTGAAGTTGAACAATTGGCAGTGTTGTTGATGCTAACAATACAGGACAGCATGTTTGTAAATGTAGTATTTACTTTATTGCATACTTCATTAGCCCTGATGTCAATTGATTATAGATACATACCTTTGTTTTAAATCCAGTCACATCACAGGTATCACTGTACAGAGAAAGAAATAGGGTTTTCTTGTTCTCAGTCAGTACATTGACAATACTATACCTTGACAACAGAGGAATCAGCATTTGAATCTTTTCTCCACAGTGTTCAGATCAGCTCTGGGGACCCACCCAGCCTCCTATCCACTGGGTCTCCTTCCATTCTATCCATTTCTGATGTTAAGAATGTCATGGCAAGCATAGGAACGTCACCACATCAAGAACTCTTTGCAATAAAAGTTTTAAATCTGATGTCATGTAGCCTATCACATTTTTTGTATAAGCCATTTCTGGGAATACATCATCCATCTCCCCAACATTCAGTTATCTACTCATTTCTAATCTTTTTGAGAGTACTATCTTCTGGGAATGTATCCAGTTGAAAATCAGCCTGAAGGTGGCACAAGCTATTAGTAAGTGCTCTGACTGGAAACTGTGTAAGTTTTAGTTGAAGTTTACAATAAATTAACACCACTATAGAGCTGAAATTTATAAAAAGGATACCATAAACATAAATCAACAGAATAGGACTTGTATTCACATGTCCTTTTAATTAATTTCTCATTTATGGTACATGTGTAGCTGGATGGGAAACATGAAGTCAGGTGGCAAAAATCAAATAAAAATTTATATAAATGTTGGTACAGAGTCACACATCAGACCTACCATTCACTGCAATGCAGAAGGATCCTCCAGCTGCCATATCAACAATTTTGCCAAGGCCCTGGCATTTCTTCAAATGTCTGGGTGTGTGTATCTGTTGGATTTCCTCATGGAGCAGTTGATTATATTCTGAGTTGCCCCAACCAAACAATTCACCCTTATCTGTAATTGATATTATATTTTCTGGTCAAATGCCACTACAACAAACTTCAGCACATATTCATTATGTACTGGACTACATTGCTTCAAATGAGCTGCTAATTCTGAGAACCCTACTTTTACCCCAAAATACGTATACATGGTTCTAACACACTTTATCAGTCTTTATTTTTCCAACAAGAATGGATATGTTTACTCCAAATGCTCTTTCTGCAGTTTTCTGACTTATTTTGATGTTCACTTGTGGGAGATACAGATATGTTGTTTCATAGCTACTCATGTACAGACAAGAATATGCAGAGGAATTATTTCTTCTGATAGTTCAGGCAGTACAGCTAGGCTATAGGCTGAACAACCAAGGCATTGGAGCTTGGTTCTTGGAGGGGTGCAAAGGATTTACCTGTTCCCCACAACATGTAGACTGACCCTGAGGTCCACCCAGCCTCCTGGCCAGTGGGTACCAGAGGCTCTTTCCTTGGGGGTAAAGCCGACTCACCTCCATCTAGTTCCAAGGCAAGGTTAAGAATGTGTGGAGCTATAGTTCAGTTCTCCCATACATCTCCATGGCATGATGCTTAATTTGCCTTTACCGTTTAGTTCATTCAATATTCTCATATGGAAACATGTTTCAAATAGAAGCTGCACACCTTAATAAGGTGTGTCTTATTTTACATCATGTAGCAGTTTTTATATGAGCTCTTTTTCGTTTTAAAGGACTTATATAAAGTTTGATTAGAGTTTCACACAGAATGCAGAATGCATTGGGCCAATATTGCCCAGAATAAAACTCACTCTGCAGCGTTTACTGTAGATCTCTGCAATACCAATCCAAATAATTCATAGCTCATAGTTTTAGAGATGAAACGTGCAACAGACATGAGTTTTCTGTATTCACTTCCTGCCTCAAATTGAACCGCTTCCCCCTCTTCTCTCTCCCTTCACGCAGTACACGTACCGCTACTTTCTACTACTAGCACATCAGAAGATAGAATTCGGGAGGAGCAGCCCTCATCTCTGGCTCTGTTGTTGCATTCACAAGCTCCCCAGGGTGTTCATGGGGTATCCAAGCATTTATGGAGGAGATAATATATATATGCAGGCTTTCAAAACAACCAATAACAATATTTAATAGCCAACACAACAAAGAAAACTCGCACACAATATACAGAAAGAAATAAATAAAGCATGGCATAAGACCCTTTTAGGGCGAGGCACCACAACCAAAAGTAGCGACTGCCCAAGTAATCACATATTATGGATAGTCATAACAAGTAGAAACCCAAAACTGCCCCACTTGCCCCAGCCTCATTAGGCCATCGAACAGGTTACACCAAAATTCAGCAGAAATAATAACAATACAAAAAAAAAAAAAATAATAACATGGTCGCAACTGCACTGGAATCAAGAATATTCTGTTGTGACCGCGGGCAGCCTTACCCTTACCAGCCAGACCAAAGACTCCAAACATAATTAAGAAATACAAAGTCCAAAACATAATTTCAATTCCAAATCCTCCAGCTGCCAGTAAGCAACCACTCGTGAGTACGTCTACCTTCAGGCTGCTCACACACCTACTTCCTTCCAAGACAATCGCGGAGAGGGAAGGAAGGTCACATGGTCAAGACGTCAGCATAATGCCGGTGGGGATGCAGGTTAAGGAATGGCAGGATGCCAGGATGCAACACGCATGAACCAACTGAGTACAGCATGGCTCAAAATAACTCAAAATTATCATTGCTACTGAACAGCACCTGATGTCTCTGTGACTTGTTTCTCATAGGTTCTTATTACCACTCATATACATACAACTTGCTTTCTAAATGCTTCTGTACTAAAGTTAACATAGAGAAAACTCACCGTTGATAGCAAGAACACAGTCAGCTGTGCTTGACACCTTGATAATGTTCTCTCCCTCAATGTCACCCTGTATTCTGCTTGGCTGCCACTCAGAATTGAAGTGACCCAGACCAGTCTGGCCATCTGCTCCCCATCCACATGCATACACTTCCCCATTCTCGCTCACAAACAAACTGAAACCATTAAATAAGAGTTAAACCACTAAAGAGCATATTTTTATTGCTTCATGGAGTAAGATGATGTAGTCACCAGGTGCAACTCAATGAGTCATGGGAAAGGACACCATGCATATCTTCCAGTCTGCTCTGCTGCCCTTAAAAAAAATACATACAGTAAGTAATTGATCCAACAGTACTGCATAAATGAGTTATGGGTCAGTGTCTTGTTCAGAGATACAAGCCCAAAATCTGATTTAGACAGTATGTTGTCTGTGTCCATCCTCTCATGCCTTCTGAATGAAGTGGCTAATTTTCATGACTTTGAAAGGGAAGCTCACCAGGATGCCATGCTTTAGACCTGTGATCTCTATTTCAGAAGAATAAGTGTGTTTATGGTCTCATCTGTTATCCATAATGATCCCTTGTATCAGTGCTCAGTACTTTCCATCTTAAAAGGGTATTGGTTCACAGTGACAATTCTGTCTGTCTCAAAAGAGCACCAGGCAGCAGTCACAAGTTGGCCGTGTTCATTGTCAGTTGTATCTTGTAAGCACTGTTCCATGTTGTTCCTGTTGATTTTCTTTGTGTCATGCTTACATATCACTTAACAGCCATATTGGATGAGAAGAAACTTTTTATTATAATACAAAACAAAAACAGATGAATATAGATCACTATTACCAATTTGAACATTTTTACATTACTAGATCTCAACATTCCTCCTCAATTTCAAAATGTTATCAACATTATTAGCTGTTTTACAAAGTTAAATTGAATAACACTTAGTAATTTTGGTCTTCAGATTACAAAATTAGTACATGTAATTATAATTTTCTCAGTCTTATCAAAATCAAACTTATTTCTTCTTAAGTATAATGTCTCTAAACTTGGTAAATTTCTCTGGTGATAGTGGTTTTGTTAAAATGCCTGCCACCTGAGTTTCAGTGTTACAATATTTGATTGAAAACAGTTTCTCTTTCAATTGTTCACTTATGTAGTAATACCTAACGTCTATGTGCTTACTCCTACGCGTTACTTGTCCAGATTCTATTAGCTTGATTGCACTCTGACTGTCAGCACACAGTTCA
>NW_019725007.1:73303-73630 GCF_002891405.2 Cryptotermes secundus | reverse complement strand
ATATATCCAAGTTTTGTTTTGGTAGAGCGAATCCTTTTCCTCTTTAATGGCTTTCTTCCACTTCTCGCTGTCTTCACGCTCCATGCACTCGCCATATGTATAGGTGAGCATACCCTCCTTTTGACTCTGTGTGCTAGTCTCGGTACTTTGGGTGCATCTGAATGTTTCCATGTATCCATTTTCGTTTTGTCCATTGTTTTTCCTTTCATTATCCTTGTGGTCAGCATTTCATTTTCTTCATTCTCTTCGGTATCTGTTGGTTCTTCTTCATTGTTGTCAGCTTCAGGTTCTTGCTTCATTTCACTATCTTCCTGATCTGGAGTATTT
>NW_019725007.1:48434-71462 GCF_002891405.2 Cryptotermes secundus | reverse complement strand
GGGTTTTACTTTTGGTTTTAGTTACTGTCTTAAGCTATGCTTTCCTCTTCTTTAGTCGTCATCTTGCACTTCACTTCTTCCAACATCAATCTGGCCACTAGGTTGTCAAGGGTTCTGTCCACGGTCGCTGTTGAGTACTAAGCGGTGCTGAAGTGTTTGTAGTCTTCTGGTAGAATCATTGTTATTTTTGTCATGATCATGTTTTCATCAACGTTTTGGTTCAGTTGACGAAGCTTGAAGGCAATGTTCTGTACATGACTTCTAATCATCATCATATCCTTAGTTTTGTCATACTTGAAGTTGTAGAAGTCTTGCAGCAGAAGGCACTTCTGTTGAGAGGTGTCTCGCTGATAAATTTGCTTCAAGGTGTCGTACATTTCTTTCGCAGTTGTGCATGTTGCAATGTGAGTCTTCACGTGTGTCTCTTATCGTATTGGCACTTTGCATCTTGCATCTTCCATTTCCTTATATTTTCTTCGTCTCTTCCTCGGTCACTTAACAGGTTGCTGCCATCAACGATGTTTATCAGTTCTTTTGCACGCATCAGAATCTTGATTTCAAAATCCCACAGTGGAAATGAGTCGGTGTCCTTCAGTGTCATGCTTATATATTACTTAACATCCATATTGGATGAGAAGAACTTTTATTATAATACAAAACAAAAACAGATGAATATAGATCACTATTACCAACTTGAACATTTTTACATTACTAGATCTCAGCAGTTCCTGGCTGCATTTGCACTCTTGGACATTTAGAGTTGAAATGAAGATCTGACAGTAATGCTATATTCTTTCGCCCAGATTAAAATTGCTACATCACATGCTAACAGAACCAGGGATCATTAAATCTTGGTTGGACTCTAATTAAACTTCTGAACATAAAATTTTCACTTAAGTTAATTTCATAATCATCATCCCTATTGCAAGGATTGGTTCCAGTTCCACGCACTGCGTGTCAGGCTTCAGAACCTTCAGTGTTGCAAAATCCAAAGAAGTGAGAACTGGATGGTACGAGGCTTGTCCACAAAGTAAGTTTCCCTGGGGCCGTTTGCAGAAATAAAACACAATTTCATGGAAATATTTATTGCAACAGATACAGCAAGTGTTCAGCTATTTTTCAACATAATCGCCACCGGAATTGAGACATTTGTCATACCGTGGAACCAACTTTTGAATACCTGTGTTGTAGAAGTTTGCCGCCTGGGATTGGAACCACTGTGTGACAACCATCTCCGCCTCTCTGTCATTCTCAAAATGCTGACGCTCACCGGACAGAAATTTCTTGAGGTGTATGAAAAGATGGAAATCACTGGAAGCAAGGTCCGGGCTGTAGGGTGGATGATTAAACACCTCCCAGCTGAACTCCTGCAGGAGACTTGCTGTCCGTCGAGCCATGTGCGGCCTAGCGTTATCATGCAGGAAGACAATACTGGCACTAAGCATCCTGCGCCGCTTGTTCTGAATGGCCTGTCGCAATTTCTGCAGTGTTTCACAGTAACGCTCAGCATTCACCGTCTCACCTCTGGTCAGGAAGTCGACGTGGAGATCGCCCTGTCTGTCCCAGAATACCGTGCACATCACTTTCCGTGCCGTCTGCTTGAATTTCGTCTTACAGGGAGATCCACTGTGACGCCAATGCATTGACTGCTGCTTGGTTTCTGGGGTAATGTGTGCAATCCACGTTTCATCACCTGTGATGATCCGTTCCAGAAACTCGTTGCCGTCATCATGGTACCACTTCAGAAATGTCAATGCTGACTCCTCCATGTGCTTTGTTTTGTGTTCTGGTGTCAGTTGCTTTGGCACCCACCTGGTGCAAAATTTCCTGAACAACAGGTGCTCCGTGACAATTTTGTGCAACAAGGAGCGGGAAATCTGCGGGACATGACTGCTGAGTTCCGTAATTGTGACGCGACGATTCTCCATAATGCGTTCCCGCACAAGCTCCACCAGGTCGTCTGTAATGATGGATGGCCGTCCACTGCGCTTCTCATCATGTACACTTTGTCGACCTGCTGAAAATTGTCTGCACCAGCGACGCACCATCTACTTGCTCATGCCGTTAGGCCCATAGACTCGGCACAGCTGACGATGAATTGCGATCAGCGATGTGCTCTGTGCATTCAAAAACTTTATCACTGACCGCACTTCACAGTCGGCGGGAGCTGGAATAAGAGCCTCCATCTTCAACAGCTGCAATGATGCTACTATGGGAATGCGGGAAATTCCGTTAATGCATGCGCCATGCTACATCATTGCTCTATCACGTACGTGCAGTCACTTCACGCAATATAGGGTTTGCTAGCTGTGGGACAAGTGGGAAACTTACTTTGTGGACGTGCTACATATAATTCACAATGGAACAGACAGGTCTTGCAGAATCTTTCAGGAAAGAATATGGCCCAAAAAGAGCTGTGTACAGAACATAACCCCCACGTGAAATGCGACTCTATTGTGTGTTTAATGTGCTTTTTTTCTAAATCTCACTATTTTCAAGATAATTTAACAAGGGATCTTTATATTCTGTGGCCTCATAATTCGAGAAACATTGGACCAATTTTAACTAAACCTTGCATCAGAAGTCCTTGCACTATAAGGAAACAGGCTGTAATTGTTACTTTATCAATAAACTTGTTTTATTTTCACAGTAGAAAAATGAGGGTGAATGAATTATGAAATTAAATATGGTCATTTTTATTCAGTTGTTCGAGTTCCATGTCAGAATACTGGATGACCAGAATATCAAACTGGCAATGATACCTGTGGTCCTGTCCACATTCAATGCTCTTGATTTTGGCTCCAGTTAGATGCGGTATGTTGTGAATAATTCGGCTGCCAGAATATTTCTCTTTCTCCACAATCTGCCTACCACACTGGCCGTATGCATTGTTGCCTAATGTGAATACACCTTCTCTATCAGTAAGCACCAGGAGGTGAGCCCGTCCAGCAGCCACACTCGTTACCTTGGTGTTTGGGATGTCTGCCAGAGGCAGTTCAATTGGAGCTGGTGCCAGCATCAGTTGCAGTGGATGCTCTCTGCGTGGGGCATGATAACCTGTTAGGTGGTAGATACGTAGATAAGTCAATAAGTAAGTTACAAATGGATATAGAACTTAAACAAATAAGAGTACTGATTTGAAAAATGCTTTTATTTATCAACATAAGCACTCTGTATATCGAGGCACTTGTCCCATCGTTTCACGAGCCCCTGAAAACCAGCAGCATAAAATTCTTTGGGCTGCTGTTGGAACAAGGCAGTGACTGGGATCACGAAGGCATACTGCTCACTGCATTAAGCCTCAAGGACAAACTGTAAATGCCGACTCCTACTGTAACATCCTCAGGAAACTTCGTAAGGCCATTCAATGGGAGCGACCAGGACTCCTCCCCAAAGGCGTGTTGCTCTTGCATGACAATGCGTGTCCCCATACTGCCAACAAGACAAATGAGACGCTGCAAAATTTCAAGTGGGAAGTCCTCGAGCATCCTCCATATAGCTCCGACCTTGCTCCAAGCGACTTCCATTTGTTTGGCCCTCTTAAACATCATCTTTCGGCTGAACATTTTCCTGACGATGAAGCTGTAGAAAGGGAATTCACCGCCTGATTCCGACAGCAGCCCAAAGAGTTTTATGCTACTGTTTTTCAGGGGCTTGTGAAATGATCGGACAAGTGCCTCAATGTACAGGGAGATTATGTTGAAAAATAAAAGCATTTTTCAAATCATTACTCTTATTTGTTTAAGTTCTATATCCATTTGTAACTTACTTATTGACTTACCCTCATAAAACATCTTTGTAGAAGTATCATACTCTTTCTGCAAGGAAAATACTATCTTTAGTACATGATTTTATAAGGAAAAATGGGCCTATGTTAACATCTTGTCTGTGTGTGTCTGTTCTTCCGTACTTTTGAACTGACATTTTCACAAAACTTGAATTATCATACTGCTGGAGGACACTTTATCTTTGTATTATTCAATTTCATAGTTTTAATAATATTTGACTCCAGTTTTACGAACTTCTGAGGTGGCGAAAGACACCGACCTCACTGCTGTAATGAAGGCTCCTAAAATTATATGTAGTAATAAGTATATTCCCTTGTCGAGGACTACAGCTACATTATGGAGAAGACGTCTGTGTGCCCCAACAACTTCGAGAGCTATGCTGGTAGGAGTGCAAGCTACTGGTAGGGCCATCCATGCCAGACAGGCCAGAGGGTAGGGGCCAGATGAACTGTACTCCCTGGTCCTCCAGGTTGGGGATCATGCATGGGGCTAACAACCTCACCCCAGATAAATCTACTGTCATAAAACCTCCAGAGTCTATGGAGGAGGCCAAGACCACACAGAGAAGTAGCACTAGTAAAGAAGAATCACTACATCCACTGAGCAGTCCTTCTAGAGAAACTTAACTCACTACCTGAATTGTTGTGTTGACAGGTACAAATATAGTGTTCTAATCTCTGGAAGACTGGCAGCTACTTCCAACATCTGCATGATACAACATTTTGACTGTGTCTCATTATGGAATAAATAAGTTTTATAAGTACACTGAACTTACCTATTTGAGAATCTGTATTGATGCCACATCCAAAGACTTTATACTTTTCCCTGGTGTTAGCGGCAAGTGCTGTAAATCCATATCCACAGGCAACGTCAACAATCTGAGGGGCAAAAGCCATTACAATTTTTAGTTACATGAGTTTTTAATGTAGGGGTACTTTTTCCTACATAAATTAATTTCCAACACAGTGTACAATACCACTTAGTGAACCTGAGAAATTTACTGTATTTGAAACTGAAAATCTGTGACTGCATTTCTATAATAGTTGCAGTTATAATACCACATACAAATACTCAGAGCCTGGAGTTTTCATGGGGATGCAGTATTCTGGGATGTAATGTTGTGTGAACGGGTACTGTTTCAGGGGAACCTAATGAAGGCAGCAGGTTCTCACAAAATATTGATACATATCTATCAAAACTACTAGTACATGTCATCATATCCAGAAGATAATAATCTTATTGTAAATACTATAATTACACAGAAGACACTTTACAGCATTTTATTATTGAACATTAATAAGCCCTCTTGCAGTAAAAATATGACTTATAATTTGGAAATTTTAAGGCCAAAACGGATTTGCTTCTTGTGGCATGTGACGTATTTATGTTTTATTGCTTCACATCATGTACACTATTAGTAAAAATAAGAGGAAAGGTGAAGTTGTCTCCATGCTTAAGCACCACACCATGCAGGTGTATGGGGGAGTGGAGGTAAAGTTCTATATATACTTGAAGTTTGTACTGTATGGAGGTTAACTGTAGACTTCACACTACAGTTACTTTACTTTCAGGGAAAAGCCTCAGAGTCAGTCTGGATGAGATGGCACAGACAAAAATCTCTGACTCTACTGGGAATTGAACCCTAGTCATCCATCCTGCAGCAACTGAACTCTCTTGGCTCACACCACTAAATGTGTACAGTGCTCGAATATGTGAATACACTGTCTCCGTATCGCTCTATACAATACAACAGTAAAGATGTGTGAGATTATGGGAGCACAGGTCGCAGGTATTGGTAATTGTTCCTCTGCTGTTACCTGTCATCATTTTCATGGAGAATGTTTATTTAGAGAAGCATATTGAAACCTCTATATTTTTTGCAATACTGCATGTTATGCATATATGGGGCACCTGGAACTAAACAGCTGTTAGTTAGTTATTGGAGAGGGTGGGTTTCCCCATGCACTTAGACCTGTATTGGTCCATTGTGCTTCCCTCTATGATTTCTACCAGTCTCTATATCCTACCGGTACTGGTGCTTACCATCAGTCCCGCCCAGCCAGTGAGACCGGCTCTACTAGCTGAGAGGTATCTATAATGCTTCCCCCATCTACCAGAGGTATTAGAGACTGCTGTTGGGTGGGAAACGTCCGTAATTTGGCTCAGTGACCTCCTTTGGAGATATGAGGTTCTTTTACGTGCCGTAAAGCTACGACACAGGACCCACGGCTTAAAGTCCCTCCCGGAGGACTTGTTCCCTGAATTTTTCCGCCCTTAAAAATTTGACGACCTCCACCAGGTTTGAACCCGCGTACTATGAGTCATGAGGTGGGAACATTACCTCTAGACTACGGAGGCCGCTAAACAGCTGTTACTTTCTGCACAATATTACATGACATGAGAAGTAACTGTATTAGGACAGTTATGTTCAACTTGCAGGTAGGCACGTGAAGATTATATACTGACAGAGATTGTCATGTTTGACTATAAATGGGTTTAGGATGGATGATCAGATTTACTGGACCATTTGATACAGTGCATGACAACAGTTTACAGTTCACTGTCTCTCTCTCACACACACACACGGGCACCTATTCAAAATGTGGGAATTGGCAAGATCACCCTTCACTTCATAAAACCTACGTTACACAAACAATATATAGATGTCATTCTTTCTTATATGTTCGTATTATTGAATGGTGCTGTCTTAACTGCAGTGGTTATGTATCATTGAACATGGTGGAAAGATAAAACTGAATGATAAGTAAGAATTTTGAAGGAAGCAAACACGACTCATTTCAACATATTATCCTGGCCTTGACCTAGAAAATGAGCAAAAACCACGGAAACAACTAAGGATAACTGATAACATGACCATGATTCAAACCAAGTAGTATCTCCAAAATACAAATCTTATTGCTACAGCAACCTGTCTGGTCCCCTATTTATTATCATAATATTGGTGGAATGAGATCCTTACCTTATGCTGCTCTGCAAAATGTGTTCTGACAGGTTTTGTAAGATAGTGGATGGGTGCTCTGCTTTTCTTCAACTGAAGGTTGACACCAAGAGCACCATGCTCTGCCACACCCCATACATAGACTCGCCATTTAGGTGAGGATGTGCTTGCATACTGGAAGACTAGTGTTAAAAAATTAAATGATTGTAGTGCTGCAAATGGTATTCTGTACCACAGGTTAGCACTGTACACTGGATTGCAGAGGAATGAAGAATATTCAAGACCGATGACCCCACCATTAGAATATTTAAGACAATGTTTATCACCAAATTCTAATTTTAGTTAGCTTTATACATAAAAAAGGTAAAGCTGTACCTGTGCTCAGTTAATTAAGCACCATGCCATGAAAACTTATGGGGGACTAGATGTATAGATTCACATTTCCTTGACCTTGGCACTATTCGGATGTGAATGGCCAGCTTCACGCTCCGGCCGCTTTACCTCTGGGGAAAAAGCCCCTGGTACCCATTGGATAGGTGGCTAGGTGGGCCCCAGAGTCAGTCTGGATGATGTGGAGAAGAGAAAATTCTTGACCCTACCGGGATCTGAAGTTCAGTGCCTTGGTTGTCCAGCCAGTTGATATACTGATTGCGCTATCCCAGCTCAACAGTGCGTGGTGTTCCAAACACACACACATATATATATATACATATTCATTCATTTATGTTTAGTATACTACAGATGGAAACATTATTTTTCACCTAGTGACTTCATTTTTGGCAATTAAATAGCACCTCTCTCTTTTAATCCATTTGATGGTGTGGCCTGCTGACAGTTTTTGGGTTGGTCACTGTAACCCTCAAAAGTGGGGAAGCAAAGCTCGGTCATAAAACCAAAATACCTGGAAGATGGACATGTCTGCCAATTTAAACAGCTTCATACCTTCTCGTGGACATTATTAAATGTGGGTCATTATGATTTATCCTCAGATTTATACATGTAGAAGTTATATCATAATTAAACATGGTTACACACATTGGGGGTGCAAATGGCTTCTAAGCACTCCAGATCAGTAGAAAAGTCCAGCAGAATGGCCATCACATACTACAAGAAAATTATTAACCGTAGGCTCATGAATTTATTCCAAAGTGTATTGTTCTTAGGAAAAGTAATTTCATCTTATGGCCCTGCAAACAGCTTTCTCAAAATTAAGTGCTCTGGACCCAAGTAGACAGTATGTCTGCATCACTTCTCCACTTCAGTTCAGGCAGACATGTTTTTAATGTGTTAATTAGATTTTTAGACTATTATCATCTATACTGTACAATGTCACATAATTAAATTAGGAAGAATGTCTGCCTAGCATTGGAATAAAATACATTTGGAAAACGTGTAAGATTATTTAATGAAATAAGTTTTGTAAGTTGTATCACTGTCTATTGTTGGCTTTGTTCATGACTGCAGAATTCATGCTGTTATTTTTGTAATGTACCTACATACATGAGCACTTTTTTCTAGGAATGGAAATAAATACATCAAAAATATGACCACATGCCTGATGAACATTTCAGATTAATATAATTCACATCTAATCAGTCCCTGATGTGAACTTGTAATGGGCTGGGATATCTCACTTAATAAAGAAAGTGGCTATGGACGTAACAATCAAAATTAAACTTCTCAGAACAGGCAGGAATTTCTTTTTTCACCATTACACCCTGACTAGGTCTGCACCCATCTAGCCTCATTTTAAAAGAAGCTTCTTAATTTCTGGATAAAACAGCCAGAGCACAGGGCTGACCACTTGCCCCTGTCAAGTCCATGTAACTTTACCTCTGTGCCCTGCATATGCAATAGTTCATTGTGCTTAGTCACATACATGCAGTTCCTGTCCATCTCACTGCACATTTTTATTTAAATTTGATACATTTAATTGCTTAATTAATTAAGCTTTTTGATTACTTACATCTTCTTAATTGATAAACATAAAAATGAAGTAATGTTTCTTTTAGTAAAAATCCCAAGCAACACAGTCACGAGGAGAGGGGATAAACTATTTTTTACACAAGTTTCTTTTTCATAGTGTCATAATTTTAATGACTATAGATGGGGTTTGGATTGATAACTGGATGTACTGAACTCTTACAAATTGTAACTACAAGTACAGATTATGCTCTCACTGTTGCACACTTAACAGACCACTATAAGACATACTAGGTCGTCTCAGACTGTTACAGTCTTCACTAGCCGTTGCTTGGTAGGGACTTCCAACTGCAGATGTTCCCCTTCCTCTGGGTTCCCGAACTGTCCCTGCCCTTGGATACCAGCTTCTCATAGCAACAGCTCACAACTACTGAACCCCAGTGGTTATTTAACTTACTGACACACCAACTGACTGATTCTCTCCATCTCCTAACTCATACTGCTTAAAATATAAACATGAACCACTCACCTGTTGCAGTACAGTTGCTGTGTTAGTGTCTGCTGGCAGAGTCATTACTTAGAAATGACTGATGTATAGTTGCTTATTTCACAATCGTTGGTTTAATTTGGTCCAACATATACTTTTGCACAGAATTTTATCATTAATCAAATATTCATAAACTTTTGGCGAGTATAATGCCATAAGATGAACATTTTAAGGGAATGCTTTCTGTTCAAGAATGTACTGTAATAGAAGTTCTTTCTTCAAAACTACTGTACATACTGCACTGAATATCATAATCAAATGGTTAGTACTCCTACTTTGTATTTGTGAAGTCCCAAGTGTAAATCTAGGCTACTCTAACATGTCCTCAGTCCCTTCATGCAATGCTGGAATTTTAAATTAAAACAGGTAATAACCACTTCCTTCCATACACGTGTTACTAGACAGTGAAACGGTGAGACTTTTTTAGCAAATGGAACATTTGGGAGACAATTTTCAGATGGGAAACTTGTGTGAGAAATTCTGTTTGTTAGTTGGACTATAGATTCACAAATGCTGCATGACCTTAAAGAGATGATGTGATTAGCTGAAGGGATGGAGGGGGGAGCGGTCTACTTGCAGACACTATCACACCTTTCATTTGAAATTGAGGGAATTCACCGTAAGCCCCATTAATGATATGTCACTCTGGCTGAAATTTTGAATCTGAATAAAAGTCGGGCAATTTAACAGTAATCCAATCACCTTGATGAATGCCATGGCTCAGGAGCTGCATGATACATCTGGGAAATGCTGGTAACAACTGTACAGTACAGTCTGTACTTCAGTACCTTATTGCTCATTCTGACAAGAAAGGTGTGGAACTACAAAACATACAATTGTCTTACATTCTTTTGAATTAACACATCGATATTACCAGGTAATTTCTCTGATTCCTCTGGGTTTACTGGATATTTTCGTTTTACATAATGTCGTACAGAATTCTGAAGGTACGTCCATTCCTTGTTTGCACTTCTGTTCGAACTCTGCCTTTTGAAGAGTGATTTACTCTGGCACCGTGATACATCTAACTGCTTTATTATATTCATGACTGAACTGGAAATAAAAAAAAAAGCATTATTAACAAGAAACTTAACTCCCAAGGCATTCAGACACATGTGTGAAACACAGGCATTATTTATAAGCCACAGGACTGCACAGCAGATAACAGTGCTCATCATTCTGATGTTATCAAAGTACCTTCTGAAAAGTTCAAATACCTGTCACTTGATTAAATTACATGCCACAATAGGAATGCTTAATATAATTAAAATTCAAGCTATGTATTTAATGATGTTCTACAGGCTACAACAGGCCAATCAGTGGCTGCCGTGCCGAGTGGACCCAGTTGGACTCCGCCCCCCACTAAGGGAATAGTGATGTAGACTGATTACTTTTTATGCTTTTTAACAGAGCTGATCAAATACAAATATCATATGAGATACAATTTGAGTGGGGTATTTCAATTACAGAGGTTATATGCTACCAAGTTAGTTGTCACAGTAAACAACGCCATACTAAATTCGCATCTAGGCTTGGTTGGCTAATGATCTATTCTGTTTCTCCAGAAACCACAAAAGGTACCATCCTAGTTCCATGTATGCAGGGAGTATGAGACAAAATTCAGATCATGAATACTGCCAAACATACAAACAAGAACAAAGGAATTGCATATACAGCATCAGATGTAAAAGTAATACGTAAGATAAGAAGGCGGCTTCAAACCTAAATCACTGAACATTAAGTGCAAAACTTGAATGGGAGAAATATCCAAGGCCAAAACTGAAGAAAAGTTCTGGAATGAGGCTTTCAAATAGAATAGGCTAGAGCAAAAATTGCCAACAGAGAAGAAAACACAATCACAAGGAAAGTTGAATAAATTGCTATCCATGAGAATAGTCATGACACAGCCAACACTGCACATGAATTCCATACGATAGGACAACCATTACTTGCTTGCTCCAGTAGTAGATTGGCTAGCATACTGGGCCTCAATTCTAAACATTTCTGGTTCGATTCCAATTGTCACCGCAAATGTATTAAAATAAATACAAGGATATTTTGTATTTGTAATTCATTTTATTGGTGCTAAGAATAACTCGGCCTGCATAACGCAAAATAATTGGATTTATGGAGTAATTAATTGTAATGGTTGGGGAAGGACGCGGTCGTAACCTAACTTTTTACGGTACCATTCCGGCAAATACAGATCAAAATAACTGCACAGTGACGACAGTGGCAAACATCCATGACATGCAAGAGCTGCTACCTTCCAGAATCTGGTGTAAGTCAAACACATTTAAAACGACCCATCGATCCTTTCAACTGCCACATATGAGTCCACAGTCCACAGCAACGTTCATCTGGACCATTTGGACTAATTACAAGCGCTGTAATTGTTTGACGTGAATCACAATAGCACATTTAGCCTTAATGTGCATTACTTTTACCTTAGTCTAAATATTTATTTTTATTCAAAGTGGTTACGAGCATAAGTAATTTCATCATATACACTGTTGTGTTGTATATGTGAGTAAGAACGATGCAGATAAAACCTCAAAAACATATACAAATACGAAATTCTCTCGTACCCTACCACTGCAAGAGAAAATATATACCTTCTCCAGTCCCATATTCGAATTCCCCCACTACATCAGTGCTAGGTTACAAAATTTCCCAAAATAAAGAAATTAAATATCCCATTCGTAAGCTGAAGTTGGTGTTAGCAGAATTAGTTCATTATGAGGTGCAATGATTACATTTAAACGAACTTTAAAACTATGCAGCGTACAAGTATATACACAAAATAAATGGTTAATCAACCAAGAATAATTCTTCGTTACCTTCATAGCCTGCACAGAGTCTCATCTCCTAAGCGGGCGAATCGTGGCCCTCAATGCCAGCACGTATTTTTAGTCTTTGAAACATTTGGTATAACAAATTCGGTGCATTTTTAACCCAGAGGATAACATACTGATTTAAACGAGGTTTCATTGGATTACATGAAGAAAAAGAAAAATACATATCCTGAAATACTTAATGGTAAACTTTTTCAAATACGATGTTGAAGTCACATTATATACAAAAATAATTTCTCAATATATTATTTTTAGAATTACTGAAAATACTCTTGTGGTTATATAGAAAATCTTCATTTGGTGAATTATGATATTATTTATAAAGACTACATATGTAGAATATTCGATTATGTCGTAAAATTGTGTCACTGAGTTCATTTGTAACTTCCTGTAATGGTCATATCCGAGAGGCTACCTGCTTGTTATTAGCAGTTTGTTTTAATAGGAGTTCGATTTATTGCCGAAGTTAAGTTTTTGGCGATTAATATAGCCTACGATTGTGTGAATGGTGTGTAATCCAAATCTGTGAAGTTAACGAATGTTAGTAGACATAGGTATACATAATGTATATGCGGAAGGATGCAGGGCATTGACATGAAACAGGAGCAAATGTTGTGTTTTTGTCTTAACCAAATTCATTAACATAAAGTACAGGACAGTTTACATAATTGTAATGAAGTCATACGAATATAAACGTATTAAAATAACAGTTTTTATATAGAGGCATGGATGCATATTGTTGGGTAATGTTTGATCAATTTATTCTTACGATATAGGTGTAAAATGGCCAGGGGGCAGCAGAAACTTCAGTCACAAGCCAAAGCTGCAGAGAAACTGGCGAAACAGAAAAAGCAACAGGGTCATAATGCTAATCTGCAGAAGAAAGCGGCACAAGCAGCCCTTGTCCATGTTTGTTCAGTTTGTAAGGTATGAGGTGCTACTATAAAATATGTATTTTATTGCATGTTATTGAGACCATTAATAAAAAAAAGTAAAGCTATCCCTGTACCACGCCGTGAAGGTCCATAGGGTTGTGAGACATTGAGGGTCCCACATTATTTAGACAACCGGTTCAGAGATGGTGGTAAGTTTGTCAGCCTTACATGCCAGCCTCTCATTACTCCCCAGGAAAATTATTTATTTAATTCCTGGTTAGTGGCTTAGTCAACCCCAGGGCCATAGTGCAGCCGGAAGGATTAGGTCAGTTGAAAAATTGCCAGTGACCTCATTGGGACTTGAACCTGCGACCTTCTGGCTTGTAGCATAGTGCCTCAATCAACTATGCTACCGCATGCCCCCGAGACCAGTAATGATAAAGTCTAAAACCTGCTCATGTGATTCATATGGCTTGCATGCAGGCGGCTGGCCATGCCATAGCTTAGGTGGTTGGTCGCCAGTTTCCCACCCAAGTTCAGTCGTGGGCCATGTGGAATTTGTGGTGGGCAAGGTCCTACTGAGATGGGTTTCCTGCAAATGATTCTGTTTTCCCTATCAGTTGCCATTCTACCATTTGCTTCACGTTCATTAATCATCCAGTTATCTGATGCTGTATGATCTTGGCACTGACAGTGTCATTAAATCAAGCTAAAAATACGAGGGGGTACCCAAAAGAAACCGAACTTATTTTTTTTAAACTTATTTATTCAAATTTTAAGCACAAACCTTCAATCCCCTTCAAAGTACTCTCCACTTACACTAATACACTTGTCTAGTCTTTTATTCCATTTTTCAAAACATTGTCTAAATTCATCTTTTGAGATGCTTGACAGCGCCTCCGTCGTTTTTTCCTTTCATGTCTCTTTTCATTTGAGGAAACAAAAAAAAGTTGCACGGGGCAAGGTCGGGTGAGTATGGAGGGTGAGGAACAGGGGTCATACCATTTTTGGTCAAGAATTGTCGTACAGACAGGGCTGTGTGAGCAGGGGCATTGTCATGATGGAAAAACCAGTCACCCGACTGCCACAAATCTGGCCGCTGAGCTCCAAGTCACTCCCGACAGCTCCACAATTTCTTCAATGGTCCGTCGTCGATCTTCCTTGATGATTTCACGAATTTTTTCAACATTTTCATGTGTTCGGGCCGTGGAAGGACGACCAGAACGAGGTTTGTCATCAATTGACATTTCACCATTTTTGAAATGGGAAAACCACTCAAACACTTGAGTTTTCCCCATAGCATCGTCTTTGTATGCCGTTTTTAACATTTCAAGAGTTTCTGTTCCACTTTTCCCGAGCAAAAAGCAGAATTTCACTGCCACACGCTGTTCACGAAAATCAGCCATTGCAAAAATGATGATCACACAAAACAATTGTCACTATAAACTCTGCCAAAACTAGTCCTTACCTTCTGAAGCAACGGTAGTTGGCTTATCGACTCAGGAATGTTAGCTCTATGCGCTCATAGCGGCAAAACGCGGTACTACAAAAGCTCTGCCCACAAAAAAATTAGTTCGGTTTCTTTTGGGTACCCCATCGTATATGCTGGCAGCGTCATCTTAGTGATCCTTTTTTTTTTATCCCATAACTTTGTATCACTTTTACAGTCTGAAATGTAATAATTTTGTATTGCTTGTTTGTCCTCCTCTTCGTCATAGCTGCTTATGAAAACTTTAAATTTTGGACCTGAGTCATAGGGCAGTGTATTAAATGTTCTTGTTCAATGATGAAATTTAAGTTTCTTAAGGCTTCAAGAAATCTAATCCAGTAGTAGAAGCTATTACTTCATTTTTAGGCATTGAAGTGAATAATAATTTTGGAGTTGATATATTGTCATGTATTTAGGACTGTTTGGATTGGTAAATAGATTTATTGCACACTTACATCTTGGAATTACAAGTAACTATAATGCCACATAAATCACTATAACCCACACCAGACTTCTCAGCTTGTTACAGCATTCACTGGTCATTGCCTGGCCATAGTTTTCTAATGGGGGCTGTTCCTCACTCCCTACTGGCTCTCGAACTGCAGTCTCTAACCTCCAACTCTTGATACATGTGATGACACTTTACAAATCACTGTCACACACCTACTAATGTTCCCAGTCATGGTCTTCACTACGCTGCTGGGTAACGTCTTCCAACAAGAGACACTCCTCTGAGTCTGGGCACATGTCCTTGCAGGCTGGCATCTATCTCACTACAAGACTTGCCATTGCTATACAACAGCTTACAACAGTGGGGGCTCCTACACCTCTACTAGGAAGCAACTGTCTGCAACGACCTCCAGCGCGTCTGTCTGCCAAGTGCTAACTGCATACTACTCGACTCACTGGCTTTCGGCAGTTGGTTCGCCAGCACAGTTGTTCCTGGCTTCAGTCTCCTTGAGATCCATGACCAAGATTTTTGTTCTCTGCTAGATATGTACATGTTTAGAAACGGGGCCACCTCTTCAACAATGGAGGGGTTGGTCTTTCTGTTTAGGCACTACATTTGTTGCACCGTAGTTTCAGCATGAGTATAGCTGTGCTGTCATGGCATCCAGGTCTTTGAGAACTCTGTACACCCTTTGACTTACTGGCTTGTCCTGCTGGTCATCATGATATAGCCCTCGGAGGGACTCAAGGGAAGACACCGCTTCAAACAGTTCTTCTGTTGTTGCATGACATGGCTATCCGCATTGACTGAAAGAAAACATCATTCCCAGTGGTACTTCCATTGGTTATGTTGCGCTGTGTGATGTGTTCTATTGTTGTGTCGCCATTTATCATGTCATTGCCTAACAACTTGCTTCAGGTTTCAGCAAATATTCACAATATTTACACCAAATTCGGACATTAATATGAGCGGTGGTAGATCACAGTGTAATTTCTGGGTGACCAGGACCACAAAATTTTTCAGTCCTTGATAGTGCATAAGGATTGTGGATAATGATTAGATATTTATTCATTCTTAGCCTATTTTTCATATCTTGAAAAAATAAAATGAGGCTTATGAGATAGTGTTGCTGTCTGTCTGTGTATCCCTCTCTAAATTTTGCTAGGTACCTTATGAGATCACATTGCTGTCTGCATGTCTGTGTATCCCCTTATTGTTTTTGTTTTCTTTGCTGTCCATGTTGCATTAAAGGAAAGCATGCTTCAAGTTAGATGTTTGAAGTTTGTCCCATTTTCAGAGGATATGTTAGCTGTCTGTATGTTATGAATTTGCCCTGCATTCTGGTGGCAAGACATCAACATATACTTCATTTTCTTGTATTTACCTCTGGACCCACTTTTTTGTTTTCTTTATGGTATTTTGTTAAAAAGTAAAGTAAAGCTATCCCTTTAACAGGCCGTGAAGGCCCATAGGGTTGTGAGATATTAAGGGTCCCACATTATCTTGACAGTCGGCTCAAAGATGGCGGTATGGTTGTCAGTCTTACGTGCTTGGCCACCCTTCACTCCCCAGGAAAATTATTTAATTAATTCCTGGTACCCATTTCTGTTAGAGGCTGAGTAAACCCCCAGGGCCTAGTGTGGCCGGAAGGATTAGGTCAATTGAAAAAATCCAATGACCTCATCAGGACTTGAACCCGCGACCTTCTGGCTTGTAGCATAGTACCTTAACCACTACGCTACTGCGTACCCCCATGGTATTTGTGTTATCTCCCAATAAATTTACATCATCAGCATTGACCAGGAGTGATGTGTCCCATTCAATTTCAGTCCTACCTGGTCTTCGTGGACCTTCCTAACGGCATGTTCTAAAGCAATGGTGGTAAGGTGTCTCCTTGTTCTAAGCTCATTTTTGATAGGAAATGTATCAGACAAATATTTACATATGTGGACTTTGCTATAGGTTTCATTTAAACACATTTTTGTAATCTTAACTAACTAACTAACTAACTATGAGAATATTGTACAGCAGTTCCCCCTAGCTGAGTCATAGGCTTTCTTGAAGCCTCTGAATAGCCGATGTACTTTCTCATTTCAGTTCCATTTTCTTTCTCTCCACCATTTGCCAAATGCAATAATCTGATCAGTAGTTGATTAGTTGATCTGTTGCATAAAAATCCACTCTGATGATCCCCAGTAATTTCATCTGCATGTGAAGTTAAGCTAGAGAGAAGGGTATTGATAACATTTATATGAAGTTGACAGTGATATGCCTCAATAACTACTATAGTCATATTAATTGCCCTATTTGTAAATTGGTAAACCAGAAGGAAATAGGAGAAATAGGAGAGTGGGAAGATCAAGGTTAAGATGGGAAGAATGTGTGTGGCAGGACATAAGAATTTTGGGCATAAAGAACTGGAGGAATGTAGCATCAAATAGAGAAGAATGGCAAGCAATCCTGAGGAAGGCCAGGGCTCACAAAGGGCTGTCAAGCCAGTGATGATGATGATGATGATGTTAATTTGTAAATTGGTGCAGTAATAGACTTCTTCGACTGCTCAGGCAATTCTTCCTTATTCCAAATAAAATTAATTAGTTTGTGGTTTTCAGAATGTAATCTTTCACCTCCTGCTTGACTCAGTCCTTCTGGAATTTAGTCAAAACCTGGCATTTTGTGTCTGCTCAGCTTTTCAACAGCAAGTAGGTTCTGAAGGGTTCTGACGATGGTGGATGAGACACAGAATTATTGGGGACCCAGAGTGTCCTCTGTTACCTAGAATTCCGGATGATGGAAAAAGACCAAAACCCCAATAATTCTGTTTTCAATAGCAGTTTCAGTTTCAAAAGAACTAGACTCAGGTATTTATGGTTCAGCTATATGTATTTCTGTATGGGACACTGTTCATTGTCAAAAAGTGTAATTAACAGGGGAATAAAAATACATAACAACTTACCCTAGCAAATTTTAAGATTTTTAAAAATAAATTAAAAAGTTATTTATTACAAAACTGTTTTTAGTCTCTGCAAGAGTTGTTTAGTAACAGTGATAGACAGTAGTCTGGTAACTCGAGTTAGTCTTGATGTGATACGAAAGTATATAGAGGGTCTTTGGACTGTTAACTTCACTAAATGTGTGATGCTCTGTTTAACATGGCTGACTTGTGTTTTTGGTGGTTTAAGTATATTTATTGCTTTTGTATTGAATTGCTGGGAGTTGTCATCCATGGTTGGTAAGCTGCAGCAAGGGGTTACTGATCAAAAAGGGATTGTATTATTCATTGTTTTGTATATTATTTCGTACATTTTAAGAGTTGTTGACATGTAGTGTTTGGCTGTCTGAACTGACTTATCCAATAGTGTCTGTGTAGCAGGTATGGGTGGTAACTAAATTATTGTTATCATTATCATCAACATCACTGTACATTCAATAGTTGAGAAAGTCATTCTTCCACCTATTCACACTGTTGTGAGAATTGTGGGAATCTGCAAGCAGATCACCATTCTAATCCTTTACCAAGTTAGTTTTAGGTAACATATCCTTAAATAAACTGCATTGATGCTGTTTCCAGGAAAATAGCTGTATGCCCCTAAGCAGCTCAGATGAGAGATATCAGTTTCTTGGAAATGATTGACCGATTTTGTTTAATTATCCACATAATAAGGTTGTTATTTGTCAGACATATATGAGAAAGTATGTGCATTGTCTTCATGGTGTCAAGAAGTTGCTAGTATCTGTTATTGAATAAACATTATTATGCTGTTAGACAAGCTGTGTTTCTGTCAGTGTCCAACAGTGGCAGGTGTAACAGTAGAAGTAAATTATGCATGATGGAGTAATAAAATTTTATTTAACTAATAAACACAAGCAAGAAGCAACATTGTAAAATATGTTACCACAGTCAGACCTGTCTAAATATTGTTTTGTAATATTTATTAATCTGCAACTAACAGATGGATAATTTCTTTAAAGAAGGGGAAGAGATGTAATTGATGTAGAATCTGTCTTTTTGTGTGTATGTGTGTGTGTGTGTGTGTGTGTGGGGTCTTCTTGTGTCTTCAGTTTACTGAGACCTCCTGTGAAAGGTGGGCACCATGAGAATTGAGAAATAATAATTTTAATGTATTGCTAGTGACTCTGCTTCGTGTGTTCACAATTCAGTCATAACATCCAGTATTGAAAAAATAAAAAATACTGTTGAGCAGCAATTTTCAGTCTCTGTGGCATGGCACACTGGTGTGATGTGAAGGGTCTGCAAGTGTGCCTCAGGAGTTTTGGAGAAGGTTGAAAAGAAGAGAGGAAAAATTAAGGAGTAAAAAAATCACCAAAATCCATGATCAAAATTATTTCTAAAAATAACAATGATTAGAATTTTAGCTATTGAACTTTTGAACACAACCTTATTACTCATTTTTTTAACGATGAAATCAGTCCTTAAAAATTGATGGTGTGCCTTGACAATTTTAGTGCCTTGTTTCATGTGCTATGAGTTTAAAAAGGTTAAAAAAACTGTGGTGTAGAGAGAAATGTTGTAGGCTGTTGTGGTATACTTTTTTTCATGTCTGAACCAGTCAGTTAAGAAAGTTTTCGTTTATGGTGCTGTTTCAGTTGACTGAATTATTTCACAGCAGTATTTGTAGTAATGCTGAATGTTATGGTTAGTGGTTACTGTTCTTGTTTCATATTTGAGAGGTCCTGGACTTAAGTGATAGTGCAGTAAGTGCATGATAGTTATGCTGTATATAATGTTTTCTTCATTTTTTTTTTCAGGCACAAATGCCAGATCCTAAAACATACAAGCAACACTTCGAGAATAAACATCCAAAGAATGAGTTGCCAGATGATCTGAAGGAAATAGCTCTATGATATCATTATGTGTGGTACAACCCTCTCAGACTTTTCACTTTTTCTATGAGGGACACTACATTATGGGGTACTTTGGACTTATACAACAATACTCATTTGTCTTGATAACATCTGCAAGTTACTGTTGTGAACATCCTTCATTGGGGGGAGGGGGGTAATTAATGATGGTATTTTATGTGATTTCATTAGCGCTTCTTCCAGTTACATGAAATGCAACAAGTTTTGTTCTGAACAAAATTGTTTTTCATAGGTAGATTTTGTTTGTTGAGTCATTAGAGCAACTGGGTTTCCAGAAAGAGAAATTAAATGCTATGTTGCAAGCATAACAGTTACTTTTTTATTTTTACAAAATTTGAACTTTGAACAACTTTTAATTCAGTAAAAAATCCACACAAAAATTGATTTGTGTATAATGAAATTAATGTACGTTTAAAGTTGTCATTAAAAATGAAGAAATGTAAATGGGTGCTGTATATTATTGATTTCTGAATTCTTTGGGCTTCAGGAAGGGTCCATTACTCTTTGAGACTGGAAGATTTTATTTATTACATGTTGATATAGATGTGTTTGGATGTGTGTGTCTGTTATCAAGTTGGAGCAAAGCTCCTGTAAGAATCTTGTGAAGTTACTTTTGTACCCTAATTAGTGCTGCTGCATTAACAATAAATTAAGTAGTTTGGTTAACAGTGATTACTTTTAGTGTTCCATGAAAAAACTTCTGTGTAGAATTTACATTGTAGATATTAATTTGGAAACTAGAAAACAGTTTTCATTTAAAACCTGACATGTGACATAATTTTTGCATTCTTAGTTGGTCAGCTAAGGCATTGTGAGCCGACATGACACAAGAGAGGGAGAACACAGTAATTGATTTAGAAATTATGTTATATGCAAATGTTTTCATATGTTTTACTTAATCATAAGTTTGCTTGTTACTGTAGTAATTCTGTGAGCTGCAGTAGCACAGTCAGTAGAGCGACTGGGTATGGGCTGGACGTGAGGAGCCGGGATAGCACAATCAGTATAGCGACTGGCTACGGGCTGGACGTGAGGAGCCGGGATAGCGCAGTCGGTATAGCGACTGGCTACGGGCTGGATGTGAGGAGCCGTGATAGCTCAGTCAGTATAGCGACTGGCTACGGGCTGGACGTGAGGAGCCAGGATAGTGCAGTCAGTATAGCGACTGGCTACAGGCTGGACGTGAGGAGCCGGGATAGCACAGTCAGTATAGCAACTGGCTACAGGCTGGATGACAGGGGTAGGAGTTTGAGTCCCAGTGGGGTCAAGACTTTTCACTTCTCCATGTCGTCCAGACCAGCTCTGGGGTCCACCCAACCTCCTATTCAGTGGATGCCAGGGGCTCTTTCCTCGGGGTTAAAGCGGCCAGGGTGTAAACCTGACCACTCACCTCCAACTAGTGCCGAAGTCAGGAAAATGTGAATCTCCATACGGCTTAATGGCATAGTGCTTAATTAGTTAAGCACAGAGACAACTTTACCTTTTACCTATAGTAATTCTAGTGAAGTTAATGATATGGAAGTGTTTGTGAAGTCCATGTGTTATGCTTGTAGAAAGAGGAATGTCCCAGCAAAAGTCAGCTGAAAATCAATTTTCTATCCTGATACACCCCAAAACTTAAAAGATTTTAGTTACTAGTGGTAATGAAGAATAATTTAGTAGGTTGTGACTTGTAGTGTTTGGATTTTCAAACTATTTCATTTCTTTTATCTCACCTTCACTAAAAGTGGAGTATGCTGAATGGCGTCTCAGAGATCTAACTTGCTACTGGAAGTCGGTTTTTAAAAATGTTCTTCTGATATTTAAAATTATTTTGAAGTATCAAACAAGGAGTTCTGGGAAGAATTTATCATGCATAGTTTTCTTTGTATGTCGCATTTATAGACAGGCAGCAGGTGTACAGTGTGTTCCGTTCAAACCTTTCATGTTTTAGTTAACTATTGCAAACAGATTGTGATCAATTATGGATTATAATTTACACTAGAAGAAAGAAAAATTCAAAGAATTTTATTTCATGACTTTGAAGTTGACCTGTCGTTCATTACGCAGCGCCACGGTCGCATGAAGCAAAATGGTGACTCCACAGCAGTGAGCCGAAACAGTAGTGTGGTATGGGGAAACAAAATCACTAATTTCAGTGCAAACAAATTACTGACAAGAGTGTGGAGGAGATGCACCTAATAAGAAAACAAGGTATGGTTCGAGAAGTTACTGGCGACTGGAAGTGTTCTAAAACAATCTGGGGGAGCTCGTCAAAGTGTTTCTGAAGAGAAAGTGGAAGAAATTCGAGTGAGGTTTCAGAGAAACATGAGGAAATCAGTTTGCCAAGCATGAAGACAATTCTACTTGCCGCCAACAGCAGTGCATCAAATGTTGCATAAGCGGCTTCGTTTACATCCTTACAAAGTGCAAATTGTTCAGCAATTGAAGCCAGATGACAAGCTGTGTCGACAGGAATTCGCTATCGAAATGCTGGATCGTATTGACCCGAGCCCTCAATTCCTTGGAAACATCTTGTTTTCAGACGAGGCCACATTTCATCTGTCAGGGTTTGTCAATCGGCATAATGTACGGATCTGGGGAGCGCAAAATCTGCATGTCTACAGAGAACATATCCGAGATAGCCCCAAATTAAATGTTTGGTATGGCCTAATGGAGGACAGGATTATTGATCCGTGTTTCTTTGGTGAAGCTACGGTATCTGTCAGCGAATACCTTGACATGTTAGAGCAGTTCCTGTATCCCCAGGTAGCCCATCTGCAGCCTAACATAATCTTCCAACAAGATGGAGCCCCCCAAACATTGGGGTCTGGATGTTTGGAAGTCCCTCAGTGCCACCTTCCACGATTGCTGGATTGGACGCGGTGGACCATTTCGGTTGCCACCACATTCACCGGACCTCACTGCTCGATTTCTTCCTCTGGGGTTACGTGAAGGATCATGTGTTCCTGACTCCAGTAAATGACCTCAGATTTAGGGGCCTGCATCCGTGAAATGATTGCTACTGTAGCAATGGACGTGTTGGAAAGAACATGGCAAGAAATTGAGTACAGCTTCAGAATACCTCCATCCTCACCACCAAGACCCGCTATATGGATCTCATCATTAGGGAAGCCATTGAGACTGAACTCCATCCAGACAATATGAAGAGAGGGGTGGGGTTTTGTCTCAGCAAGTCATGGAAGCCTCTCATCTGTTCCCTAACCCCCCTCGTACATGATGCCAGATCCACAAGGCCACACAGTCCATGACCGACT
>NW_019725007.1:36142-48427 GCF_002891405.2 Cryptotermes secundus | reverse complement strand
CCCCCCCCCCAGCTTAAGGGTTAATGTCCTCCCATTAACCTTGCCTTTCTCCCCTGACACAATATCCTATAACTGCTCTAACCTTGCTCCTGTCCCAGATCCTTAGCCCTCTCCCTCTCCACTGATTTCCCATGTATACTTGCCCCTTCCTTTCCTGCTCTCATACAGCTGAGTTTATTTCCAACACTAGTCTGCTTGCACCTGTTCTCACTGTCTCTTCGCTTGCAGATTTTCTTATTTTTCCTTCTACTCTGAAGATGGAGGTGATATGTTCCTCCGAAATGTCAGTTAACACCACATCTACACAGTGCCACATCCCAGAAGGCTGCTTTCTTTACAGATTGGATATTGTTCATGCTACCAATGGTGCACATGTAGAGGTTTATTAGTGTGTCAAATAAAATTTTTCGAGTTGTTCATGTATTTCCTGTAGCTTCATTTTCCTACCATTCCTACTTTCTGTTCTAAGATCTGATAAAATGTGGGAGGTTTGAATGGAACAGCTTGTATATCAGTTACGCAGTGTAGTGTTTTATTTTTGTGTATACTATTTGGTAGTATGGATTTCCACTAACTTGTTGTAGAACATAACCTTAAAGGTTCATGCTGTGGCCATGGTTATTTTTGTAAACCCACATAAGATTGCAAGGTGTGAGGTCCTCACAAAGGAACCACTATGAAGCAGGTAGCAAGCAGAGTCTATTGACTTTCACTGGGTTACAAGGTGTTATGTCCCAGAGGGTAAAACTGTTCACACACAAGAATATCTCTTATAAAGTTTATAGGTGTGACTGTAAAGTAGTACCATATCAGATACCAGACCAATACCAAACACTTAGGATTTGAGGTTCATGCAGGAGTGGTTATGGAGTCTTCTGCCTCTTGGGACATGATGTCTCACTCATGGAGTTGAGCCCTTCTTGAGAAGCCACCAATTGTGCAGCTACATAAGATTTCCCAGCGTTTTATGGAACCCGAAGGTTCATTACCATGTTCACAAGAGCCCTCCATTGGTCCCTATCCTGAGCCAGATCAATCCAATCCATATCCTATCCTATCTATCTAATATCCATCTTTAGTCCACCCAACTATGACTTGGCCTACGTAGTGGTCTCTTTCCTTCTGGCTTTCCCACCAATATCCTGTATGCATTCCCCCTTCTCCATTTGTGCTACATGCCCTGCCCATCTTATACTCTTTGACTTCATCATTCTAATTATATTTGGAGAAGACTACAAGTTATGAAGCTCCTCATTATGCAGTTTTCTCCAACCTCCTGTCACTTCGTCTCTCTTCGGTCCAGATGTTCTCCTCTACACATTGTTCTCAAAAACCCTTGATCTTTGTTCCTCTCTTAATGTCAGAGACTAAGTTTCACACCCATACAGAACAACCAGCAAAATTATAGTTTTGTATATTCTAATATTTATGGTTTTAGACAGCAGACAAGAGAAAAGGTGCTGGACTGAATGATAGCAAGCATTACCTGAATTCAGTCTCTTAATTTCCTCCTGAATCAGGCTTTGATCTGTTATCGTTGTTCCCAAATGTCTGAACTGTTCCACATTTTCAAAACATCTGTTTCCTATCTTTATGTCATGATTTTGCCCTGCATTCTTCTGACAAGACAGCAACATATACTTAGTTTTCTGTGTGGTTACTTCTGGGCCAACCTCCTTACTAGCGTCAATTAAAGCTTGCATGTTTTTCTTTAGGGTACCTATATTATCACCCAGAAGATTCACATTATCAGCATAGACCAACACCTGATGTACCCCATTTAATTTCAGTCCCACCTGATTTTGCTAGACCTTCCTAATGGCATAGCAAAGTTGAAAAGCAGTGTCAATAAAGCATCTCCTTGTTTTAGAACATTCTGGATAGGAAAATTATCAGGAAAATATTTACCTATACAGATTTTACTATACATTTCATTTAAACACATTTTAATCAGCCCAGCTAGCTTCATGTGTACCCCAAACCCTATCAGAATGTTGTACAATACTTACCTCCTAACTGAATCATAGGCTTTCTTGAAGTCTATGAATAGCTGATGTACTTATCTCATTGTACTTGCATTTTTTCTCCATTATCTGATGAATGCAAAAGATCCAATCGGTAGTTCATCTGTTATGTTGAAACCCACACTGACGATCCCCAATAATTTCATCTATGTATGGACTTAACCTTGAGGGAAGAATATTGGATACAATTTTGTATGAAGTTGATAGCAGTGATATCCCCCGATAATTACTGCAGTCAGTTTTATCGCCCTTCTTGTGAACTGGTACAATAATAAGACTCCTTCCACTGATCTGGCAACTTTACCTTGCTCCCAATAGAATTAATTAGCTCACAGATCTTAAAACGCAATGTTTCACACTCTGCTTGAATTAGTTCTGCCAGAATTGACGTTGTGTAGTCTGTTGAAAGTCACCCAACTCTGTGGGGGCTCTGCTTACTGGTTTCTTGCTTGGCTTATTCTTCATCCCTGGATGCTCCTCCAGAACATCAGCTGACTTTCATATGAGTACATAGTGTCATATAACATACTACCAAACAAACTGTTTCAAGTGAGAACACTGCATTCTTGTATTTGGAAGATGATCATTTTGAATTTTGACCAGAACACCAGCTATCATTTTATGTTTTCAGTTACACCATATGTGGTCACCTTGTCTTGTTTTCCACCGAATAACCCATGATCCATACGTGCATACGTTAAGTCAGACACTGTGAATTTAAACAGGGAACTCGGATTCTGTGTGATTGTCATTTTTTTTTTCCTAATGGGGTGGGACTAAGTCCCTTGTACTGCGGCCACTTCTGGCCTATTGTACCAGCCCCAGATGATAGGTGAGGGTGATTGTGGAGCAATTGGTGGAATGAAGATTGGCAGGGGATGAAACTGAAGTACTGGGAGAAAACCTGCCCCAGCGCCACATTGTCCACCATAAATCCCACTTGACCAGACCCGGGATTGAACCCGGGCTGCCACGGTGGGAAGCCAGCGACTAACCGCTTGAGCTATGCTGCGGCCTGATTGTCATATTGATTTAAATTCCACACAAAGTTGATCTTAAAAAGCTGCATCTTTATGAAGGTCTCACATGAAGTTCTATGGCTCTACCGTATGTGATACTAATGTTGTTTGCCATCTCAGAAGTTTATGTACATCCCATATTTGTATTGTTGATGTTAGTGTGAATAATATGTTCGGTGATATCCATTGTCATAACTAAAGCTTTGTGAAAATTGTCGGCTGGCTCGGTAGTTATTTGGATGATGATCTTACAGGCTTGTATTTTCTTATAAATGAGGGAAGTAGTCTAATAAAAGATTTCTGAACAGATGGAGCACTAAAATGAAGATACACATGCAAAATTCAATTACAGGTGGAGAAACTTATTTTCATGTGTGGTTACATACATACATGGTGTGTCCAGGATCTATTAGGACTAATTTTTTTAAATTTTGCCCAGCGAGATGTGGCATTAAGATTCTTGAAGTTTCAGCTTTGGCTGTCTATAATTTCAAAGCACAAGCATTGCTGCATCATGTGTTCTGACCTTGAATGTAACAGTACTGTTCTGACACTCGTCGGAAAATGGCGGTTGAACAGAGAGCCGACAATTGTTTGAGTCGTTCGAACATTTTTTGATGGTATGCTCTATTTCGTGATGGCAGGGAGGACATTGAAGACACTCCACGTGCATCAAAGCCGAGAACAAGTCACACTGAAGAAAATGTGAAAAAAGTGACCAAAATCCTTGCATGAGACAGATGTGTTTCTGCAAGACTCCTCGAGGAGCTTATGTGAATACCAAAATGTACTGTGCATCAAATTTTGACTGAGGATTTGTGCAAGTGGAAGGTCTGTACCGCGTGCACTGTTGGGCGATGAAAAACATGCCAGAGTGGAACACTGCAAAGACATCTTACGGTCGGTCTGAAGTGATACAAAATTTACAAAATCGATTGTTACTGGTGATGAGACATGGTGTTTTCAATATGAGCCTCTCATAAAGCGGCAGAGTGCAGCGTGGTTGAGCCCAGAGAAGCCAAAACGAAAGAAAGTGCGCATGCAAAAGAGTCGAGTAAAGACACTGCTAACAATTTTCTTCATTTCCAAAGAATCATTCACAAGGAATTTCTGCCAGAAGGTCAAACAGTGAATTTTTATTATTATCTCGGAGTCCTCAATTGTTTGTGGGTGAGAATTCTTCGAATTCGACCTGAATATTGAGAGAAAGGTTCCTGGTCGCTCCTCCACGACAATGCCCCACCCCACAAATCGAAGATCGTGCGCGATTTCTTGGCCAGAAATGGGATCACAGTTCTTGATCATCCTCCATATTTGCCAGATTTCTGGTTGTTCCCAAAAGTTAAGTTGGCGATGAAAGGAGACCGTCACAACACCATCCAGGACATCAAAAGGAATCTACTGCAGTTTTAAATGCGATTCCACAAAAGGAGTACAGTGACTGTTTTCAAAAACTTTTCAATCGATTCCAGCTGTGTATTGATTCAGAAGGAGAGTATTTTGAATAAAAAGAGTGAAATTTTGAAAATAATTCACGTCTTGTATTTTTAATGAACACAGTCCTAACAGAACCTGGACACACTGTGTGCTTAGATACTGTAATAAATCTTTTAGTACTGAATGTTATGGTTGTGAGATTAGCATGTTTGTTTTACATTTGGGAGGAGGAGGATCCAATGGAGTGTTGTTACTGAGGGCTTCTGTGGTTTTCATCAGTACCTTCAAGCACTTCCTTGGATTGTACCTGTCAGTAGGCAGTGGCAGCTTCCTCCCACTTCTTTGTTAATCCACCATTCACTGTCATCATTTTTTATGTGAAGAAAGTGATCCAAAATAAATCAAGAAACATATCATGTACAGTTTTTATTCAAGCCTTACATCTTAAGTGTTGTTAACAGTACTTCCAGTTCCTGTCATAAGCCCAGTTGTATTTTTGCAGTGCTAATAACATATCTGGAAATATGTTGTAGGAACTTCTGTTTTCAGTACATATTGCAAATATTAAATATGTTTTGCTACTTTTGTCACAAATCAGCTAAGTTCATCTTGTAGATTAAAACACGAGTTCTTACAATTACCTTGTACCATTCCATAATGAAAAATAAAGAGAAAAGTTATTTATTTATATATGTTCCGTGGACACATTTCCTGTATAAAGTCAATAAATTTATACTGCTTTCACTTTACAACATGTTTTGGCATTTTATGGTCATCTGGTAAGTCACTTTGCATGAACATTCTACCTTTTCTGCTGTTATTCTCCTACACTGGCCAGTATTTGCAATTTTTGGGGTGAAGGTGTCATTTGGTTCATATGCAAGCTTAAAATATATTAGGGTAAAATTAATTTTAATTTTAAAGTAAATTAAAACAAAACAAAATAGAATTCTTATTATTGTTATCAATTACTTTTTCTCTTATTGTCGCTTTTAAATGTTGTCAGCTTCCAGGCCACTCACAAGCGGTCTGTATTCATATCATGGTATAACTTTGTATGTCAGCACATTTATCTATTATTTTTTTTACTATTATCAGTAACTGTTATTGCTGTTGGATCATAGTAGAATGAGGCCTATACTTGTGTGATCTGAAAAATGTTGTCTATTATTAGTGCATTAATGCATATTCTTGGTTATGTGTGAGGTGGTGGTTATATATGAGTATGTTCTCTTAGTGTATGCTGGTTTGGATATGTGTGTGCTGTTTCTTGTGTGTCAATGTAAAATTATTTACCTGATGATGGTCTTAAATGGTAGAAACATGTTTTAAAATGAAAACAATATAAATTTATTCAATTTGTACAGGAATTGTATCGACAGAATATGTGATAAACAGTTCACACAAAATATGACACAGAAATACAATATTACTAAGAAAAGTCTTGCTTTTGTGACATACAGACTACTGGGCACTGAAAGCTGTTACATGTTACCTTGACATATGAGTCTGTCTTTTATATTTAGAAGTAACAGGTTTTACTGTATTCACTAAGCTGGTCACAATGGCTGATAAGGACTATACAGTAGTGGCAGCAAATTGGAGTACTCTGTTTAATTGCACAAATGAGAAGTATTCATAAAAAATTTTGGGATGCATGTATATTGTTTTTGTACTTTCTCTGGCTTATCTTCGCATCTAATTTACTGGTATTGTACTTTCATATTAAAAGTAGTAAAGTCTGCCATTACTGCAAGATTGAAATATGACTATGGGTGACTTACAGAGGAGCATTTGATGGCTCTCAATTTATGCATCTAGCCAGCTGTAGAGGTTTTACTGTAGAAGCATAAGGTATGGTTTTTTGTGTATAAATGAGGGCTTATTTGCAATCCCCAACGTCTTCTTTGTCCTTTGGTTGACATGCATGAACTGCTGCCCTTTTATATTGGTGGAAGCATGTACTGTAGCTCAGACACCAGCATAAAAATATCCAATTTGTGTTTAATCTTTATTGTCCAATCATTTCTCTAGTATGTCTGTGCATGTATGTATCTAGCTGACCCAGGATCATACTGTGTACGTTATAAATAAATTGAAATCTGGCCAGCACTGTAATAGCAGGGGATAGAAATTGCCTGTTCCTTGATGATAAAGGGTATTGCATTTGTCTTTGCAGTTGTGGTATTAACTTTCTTTCTTTAGTTTATTTCTAAGGCTTATGAAGGGTGAATATACTGTGTTAAGTTTCGTGTTAAATGTAAAAAGTTTTTGTTGTGCGTTGATATTTATTGTAGGGTTTGAGGTTCTCACAGCAGTGGTTATGAAGAATTTTTGTCTTCTGGGATGTGACACTGTGCCAATGGGAACAAATGAGTTGTCTTGTGTTTCCCTCCTATTTACCTATATACACACAAATTTTTAGCAGATGGGTTTTCCTGCTTGCTACCTGCTTCATGCTGGTTTCTTGCTTTGATTATTCTTCAACCCTGAAGCTGGAGGTGATATGTTCCTCTGAAACGTCACTTAACTTTCAGTGGACTACATGTCATAATGTCCTAGAAGATCTAACTCTTCATAATGTACTATTCTGTCCAAAAAGTATCTGACCTTGGGCCGGGAAAAGAAAGTTCTGTATCTGGGTGGTTACAATACCTAATCGCCTTCAAATTAGGCTCCTTGTGACTCCACACACTTAGCCCAGCGGTCCTTCCATTGCTGGAAGCAATTCTGGAAGGCTTCTTTTGGAATGGCATGCAGCTGCGCTGTCGCGTTCTGTATGATGTCCTCGCGGCTGTCAGAACAGCAGCCTTTTAGCAGTGTCTTCAATCTCAGGAACAGCCAGAAATCACAAGGAGCCATGTCAGGAGACTAGGGAGCCTGGTGAACCTGCGGAATGCCGTGCTTGGCCAGGAAATCCTGGATCAGGTGCAATGAATGAGCTGCGGCGTCATGATGCAGCTGCCAGTTGCGTGCATCCCACAGCTCCGGTCTCTTGCACTAAACTGCATCATGAAGATGGCGGAGGACATCTTGGTAGTACTCCTTATTGACAGTCTCGCCTAGTGGCGCATACTCATGATGCACAACACCCCGGTAATTGAAAAATAAAGTCAGTATCACCTTCACATTGCTCCGAACCTGTCGTGCTCTTTTAGGCCTCGGGGATGTTGGATGCTTCCATTGTGATGCCTGGACCTTGGTTTCCGGGTCATATCCATACACCCACGACTCGTCACCAGTGATCACAGTCTTCTGGAACTCAGCATCCCTGTTGGCGTACTCCAGCATGTCCTGCATGACCTCAAGGTGGAGTTGTTGCTGCTCCGGCAAAAGCAGCTTGGGCACAAATTTTGCCGCCACTCTTTGCATGCCCAAATCATCAGTTAAAATTGTGTTTGTGGAACCCGTGCTGATTCCAACCTTAGCAGCAACTTCATGGATGGCCAAATGATGGTCGTCCATGATCAGTGTCCGCACTTTTTCAATGACATCAGCATTTTGGCTCGTTGACGGTCTCCCGGAATGCTGCTCACTGTCCGCCGACATACGGCCATGTTTAAAGCGGTTGAAGCACTCTTTAATTTGAGTGACCCCCATTGCATCATCTCCGAAAGCCTGCTGAATTTTGCGAATTGTTTCTGCTTGGGTATACCCAGGTTTCTGACAAAACTTAATGCAGTATCACTGCTCCAAGCGTCCTGTCATCTTAAGCGAAATGAGAATGTGATGAACACGTGTTACACCACTTTGCTATCTGGCAGTCACAGACAGATCTGGCGGTGTTGCGAGTCAGCAAAAAATCACGCATGTGCATGAAAGTCCCTTCTACCACTACGCTCAGTTTCCCCACGCCTCTGGCCATTACTTACAGTGGAAAAAAATAAAGTCGAATACTTTTTGGACATACAGTATATTGTTTACTGTAAGATTCAGCAATAACATCTGGCAATATAATATGTAAATATGTCTGTTGATTACAACAGTTTTATACTTTCAATAATTATTATGTAAATTTATATATGAAATATTAGTAAATAAATTATTAAAATATTTCAATAAACTAAACTGATATGCCAGTCACGGTATACAAGCGGTCTAAGGCATGCACTGACTTCGCTTCCTTAGAAGCGAGGATTGTGGTTTTGAATCCCACTCAAGGCATGGATGTTTGGTGTGTGTATGCATTTATTCTGTGTTTATGTTGTCCTGTGTTCAGGTAGATGCCTTGTGATGAGCTGATCACTCATCCAAGGAGTCTGACCATCTGTAAAGAAATGATCAATGAAACTGAGAAATCAACGTTATGTTCCAAAGTGGGAGCAAGAGGAAAAAAAAAACTGGGTTATTGACAATCTGATTTTATTAGTTATTTGTTGAAAGTATGTAGGTTTGTTGTGATGGATGGACATATTTACATATTAGTGACATACACAACAGGATGCGAAACATGTGAATGAAGACAGTATGGTGACATGGTTTTGTATTTCCTGATTATTTAATAAAGGGAATAGAAAAGTATTCACATGTCCTTGAGTGTAGGAAGGGAATGGTACTCAGTGAGAAAATAGAGTTTAAAGCTTTTTATTTGGGCTAATAGCTGCTGTAAGAAGTTTTATGTTGATTCCCATAAACCCTTGCATATACATATGGAGATAAGAGTGGTATAGGCTATTTAACCCTGGCCTTACCTAGATACTTGCAAGTGCTCCTGTGTAAATTGCTGCTGGCTTGTTGATTGAAAGCAGATGTGTTCCTTCATGTTCCCCTAATGCTGTTGCTTGGAGTGTTCACTATCATTTTGATGCTTCAATATATTGTTTAGTGTCTGGAGATATGGTTCTGCTCATATGTAAGCTCAGGTTGCCCAATCTTGTTTCCACATCAAATATAATTTAAAATAAGTCTTTTGTGTGTGTGTGCATGAGATTTTTGGACTGAGGTGGGTTATGAGAGGGTTAGTGGTGCTGTATCCATTTAATGTCAAGTGAGATGTGAAGACGATTATGTACAGGAAATGTTAAGAAGATCATTTGTGTCTGATACTGCATGTATTTGGAGTGGCAGAAACCCTATTGGATGGCCTTCTGTCCAGTTAGATCTAATCTCGGTTCCCCCTAAATGTAATCCCTGTAATGACTAAACTGATGCGAATGACATAGCTAAATGGTTGCAGTATATTTTTGTGTTCGAGGCTGTCCGGATTGCTACGTTATTTGATATTTAAGGTTTCCATGGCGGTGAGTTAATGCAGAAGATTCCAGTACTGAATCCTCACCAGTGCATCAACAGGAAAGGCATTACAAGCCTCAAAGAAATTAAACTAGGTGTATAATGTTCAAGTGGCAGAAACAGATTGGCAGAGAATTTCCCTAAGTTACATGCAAGCCTTATATAGATATTATTGTGAGCCCCAAGATTCACACAACAAATGGCAATCCAATATTCCATTGCTTCCCAGACCATTACTAGCAACTCTGGTTATTGAAATTACTGCTTCAATGATTATCTCTTCAGATCTAGAATGTCTGTTGGCAGTTGTGGTGCAGACACAGCATCCTTCATGTAAACCCACAAAATGGAAGTCATATGCAGGCTATGCTGCAAGCCTTCCTCATGTGTTGCATGGTTTCATCAGTGGCATGGGGATGACATCAGTTCCCTCCCTTGCAGTGCACACTTTGGTTTCAAACTGTTTACACCAAGCATAAGTTGACTTCCATGATGATGGAACCTTCTGGTAACACTTATGAAACTCCTGAAACTTGAAACAGAATTAGTCTTCACATACTGAATGACAGTATGGTTTCTCCTGTGTTTATGCCATTTTTTCAACATTTGTGCCTGTAGCAAATGGGAAGATAATTGCATTTCTGGGTGATATTATAGGAAAGCTTTGTCAGAGTAATTACTGCTGCTATAAATGGAAGAATACTGTATTGTCAGTATGTTCCCTTCATTTGAAATTATGCTGTATTGAAGGACTGGAGAGAATGCTATGAAAATACCAAGCCATCAGACTATTAAGTGTGGATATGACTGTGATAAGGATTTGTTCGGTGTTTCATTAATACATCCCACTACCTGCCTTCATAGTAATGTTGGGAAAACTGAACCTGAAGAGATATTTAAAATCCTGTGTTTCCCTATGGGTCACATGTACTAATCAGAGCATAGGTTTCTCCATTCCTTCAGGTTAAAGGTGCTATAGCTAGGTAGTTCCTTCGTGTTCTCCGCAGAGGATGGAGAGAGCCTGGTTTTTCAAAATATCAGCCAACTAGCCCACCAGAACACATTCATTACTAAGGCTACAAAGAGGGTGATCTGTTTGATATTTGGAAATATATTATTGCTGCGTGGTCTGTCTGGTGGACCTCAGATGAACTGCCAAGAGATCCTGGGGCAGTGGTAGTAAAGTCACTAATTGGCTTGAGGAAATTAAGTGGTATGTCACTTCCAGACTACACGGCATCACATGCCAGAATATGGATCTATTTATGGCACGTTGCCATGAAATGTGAATAAATTTCCATGGATAATAGAAACTCAGAAGGTTTGTTCATGACAAGCATATTGTATTTATGCACCATACTAACTGTATAATGAAGGGGGTACACTAGGGTGACCAACTCTCCCGTTGGATCCTCCCGGCTCCCGTATTGACCTATTTCTTTCTTATATTTCATTAACAATCAAGATCACAAAATTTAAATTATATATTATTCCCGCCAAATACGCTCCGATATAAACTGTCATTATTATCGACAGTTTAGACTTAGAGGTACCAATTGATAAATATCGAAAAATTTCCTATAGTAATCGATAGAAAGTTTAGTATATACTAATCGATAGCGAATATCCGTTTCCGGATTGTAATATTTTAAATATTTTGTGTTCTTGGAACTTATCCTGTTCATCCTCGTGCTTTTAATTACCAAATTGAATCCATTTTCATAATGAATAGTGACAGTGAAAGTGAACGTTTGCTGGACTGACGCCGCGCCGCTAAAAATGCGCAAAATTTGTCCCCTTAAATTCATGACCGAAAGTTGGTACAGGGTACATGGTTACATGTTATTCCATGCCTTATAAATAGCTTCTGTTAGTTTGAAGATAGCATTTTGTGTAGGTATACCATTTCTGAATCCAAATTGCCCATCCACAATAATATTATTTTTTGTCAAATGTTGTTTTAGTCTATTAAAGACTAATATTTCAAATAATTTAGAAAAACCTGTCAATAAAGAAATAATTAGATATTTCAGATGTATCACCTTTTTTAAAGCATGGTTTAATGTTAGCGTATTTTAGTCGATCTGAGTATATACCTGTTGTTAAGGAAGGATTGTAGATGTGAGTAAGGGGCTTAACTATCTGTGCTCCACATAACTTGATAATTTTATTAGATGACAAATCATATCCACTAGATATATCTCAATATACAAGGATTAAATAATACCACCCAAATCGTAAGGAATTTCAATAAACACTATAGCTAATTTTAATCTCAAACTGAGCTTTGAGATGTGGGAAGATATTTTTGAAGCAACTGACGTAAATATAATGTTTAATAATTTTCTCAATACCTATCTTAGGATTTTCTACTCCAGTTTTACGAGAAGAAAAATAAAGAGCAAACCAAATGTTCATGAATGGTTAACTACAGGAATACGTATTTCATGTAGAAACAAAAGAAATCTTTATTTACAGTGTAGGACTAGTAATGATATTAAATTAAAAGAACATTACAAACAATACTGCAAAATTCTAACTAATGTCATCAAAGCGGCTAAAAAAATTCACTA
>NW_019725007.1:20947-32367 GCF_002891405.2 Cryptotermes secundus | reverse complement strand
GTTAGGGTAGTAGGTTTAAAAACGCCTGTCCACAGGGTGATTTAACCACCGGTCCGCAATGTGTTAAGCTTCTTAGAAAGGCCTGCACTTGGCCCCTTGTTCTACGTACTTTCAGTCTTATGTACCACATTCTAAATTGGTGACATTTATCAGCTGCCTATTAACTTTGCCTTTTTCCATGCGAAATGGGGCCATGGTGGATAGTTGAAATTGCAATGTTTTATAAGCGTTATGATTAGAGAAGGCAAATCAGCAACATTGGCTGACTTCCTGCTAATACGAGACAGATGTTACTGTGTGCGCTTCGCGTGGAAAACAGAATGACATACGGACAAAGTGCATGAATTGCGATGTCGGACTCTGCATTCAGTTACATGAAAAATTCAGTTAGATGATGCAGGAGGGAAGACAGTCTACTTATAAAGCTGGTGGCCAAAAATAATGTAGAAAGCCCTGCACATGGCCCCTTCTATGTGCTTTCAGTCTTATGTACTGCATCCTGAATGGTTTGATTTACAAGCGGCTTCTCTATTTGGACTGCATCAATGCGAAAAGGGGCCATGGTGCATAGTTGAAATTGCGATGTTTTATAAGCGTTATGAATAGAGGAGACCATTCGCCATCACTGGCCTACTTCCTGCTAATACGAGACTAACATTGCGTTTGCACGCTTTGCGTGGAAAACAGGGTTAATTACGGACAAAGTGCATGAATTGCAACGTTGGACTCTGCATTCAGTGACATGCAACATTCAGTTAGATGATGCAGGAGGGAAGACAGTCTACTTATAAAGCTGGTGTCCAAAAATAGTGTAAGTAGAACAAGAATTTCTATCTTAAAATAAGATTTTAAAACACTATGTGCATGCGTGGATTTCGGGTACCCATATGGTGACGCATGGCCACTCGGCTGTACTTTAAATGACGCCGTATGGTGACATTAGTCTGATAAAGGTTAAGCTGGATCCTTGGTGGTTAGTATATCTTGCCAGGGAGGGCTAGAGCCCTGGATCTAGCAGGGACAGGGTTGCCCCTTGTGTGCATAGATTATGAGATCTGGGAGCATTGTTTACAGTTACTGCATATATTGCAGATCATTTTTCTTTGAGCTTCCACTTGGTTTCTTAGTGTAGCTTCTTTGGGAACAATCCTTACTCATTGTTCCTGCTGTACAACCTTTTCCCAATCTGTGAAATGTGTTACTGTCCATGTAATTTTTTTTTGAGTGGTGTGAGTAAGAACACTGTGGAGAAGGTTGTCTTTGTTGTTTTGTCACTCAGAAAAAAATAACTACTTCACATATTATCCAGAGAACTAGACATTGACTTCGAGAATTGCAATGCTTTTATTCTTCTCTATGCTCTGGTCTACAATTTACAGTCATCTCATAATCAGTAAATTAACCTTCAGGTAGTATGGTGATAAATGTTCATAACCTGTTTTAGTAACTTATGTGTTATGAGGAGTTTTCTTGCTTTTCATAAGTAGCCAATGTAGTCTTCCACTATCACAAGCAGGTTCCAGTTACTTTTCTGTTATCTTTACCAAAAATATTTGAAAAGTGGGGGAGGTGCTTGTAGTCTTCCTTATTCTGTAATAACTTCTACTTCTGTATTTTGAAGAAGTTAAACAGTAAGCTGCAGACACTTATCTTTCTCCATGATATGTTTTAAAGGTATAATTTCCTATTGGTGCTTGCCATAAAATAATCTGTTTAATCATGAAGCTGGAAGATGTCACGAATATTCAGCTGTGGTGTGCTTCGTAACGTTTGCAGCTGCAGTATCTTGTGTCAGGAGTGCATGGAGTTAACTACAGCAGGCAGCAGCAGCATCGAGGCAGTGCAGGTGGTCTATGTAGTACAGCCCACAAGAGGGCAGCTGCCGAGCTGGCGTAGCAGCGGCGTGCAGAGCAGGCCCTGGCAGATGAGAATTGTTTTAAAATTTATGTGGTAAGCATACAAATTTGATTTACTTTCTTCTTTGGTTTTGTGTTTAAATGATGGTTGAACTGTGGTACTTGAGGCAGCTATTGTACATGTGTGTACTGTATTGCAGTGCAAGCATGACTATAAGTTGACATTGGAGTTGCTGGACACAGAGATGGAGGAACCAGAACCGGTAGAAGGGACAGAGAAGTGGTCCTCATATGTTGAGCACCATGCTAATAGTGGTGTTGATGGTGTGGCAGGCTCTTAACACTGGTGTAGTGGCTGTTGAGGGAACCGAACATCAGGACCACTGGATGGAAACATCTGCTGATGAGGCAGATGAGGTGAATAATCTATTGAGGGTTGCCTGTGTGTCATTTTCATTTCTTTAATATAACATCTTGTTTAATGTTTTGCCTGACAATTTGAGTTATAAATATTAATGTGAAGTGTTTCATATAATATATCTTTATCTTTTTTGGTACGTTTTTAAACTCTTATCATGTTATTAAGAAGTTCAGGAAACATTCATGAATATATTCCAGTTTATTGCCATGATTAAGGCATAAAGGAGTCTGCAAAATCTGTAAAATTCAAAGTGCCCACAACTTCACTCTTAGTTGAATATCATAGTTGTAATTTTAAATCCAAGTTACTCTAGAATAAAGCATTATTTGCTATTAATTTCAGTTTTTTCAGAGGTTCACCAGAGATGTGAGATGTTAAAAATGGTCGATTTTGGGCCCAGAGCAAAGTTTGAAAACCCCTGGAAAATAGGTATGGGGTTCAAAACTATGTGATTATATTCCTCATGTAGGAAACAACAAAGGGTAGAAACCACAGATCTGATACTTCCCCCCTCCCATTGGTTTCTGAAGGTCAAAAATAGCGTTTTTCCCAAAATCGATTGGTAAGTTTCAAGCTAAATTACACCTAAAGGAAGCAAGTTGAGTAAAACCTTGTAATGACATAATTTGTAATCCATATCATGAGGAACAAATTGGATTCTTATTGGAGTCTCTAGCTTCAATAGTTATCTATATATGGGAGATAACGCAAACCTCCATTTCAGCCAAAAACGCGTCTTTTCGCATTGTAAAAACTTAGCTATTAGTTGAATATCAAAGTTGTAATTTTAACTCAATGTTACTCTAGAATAGAGCATTATTTTCTATGAGTTTAAAAATTTTTGGAGCTTCCTCACCGGAGATATGAGATGTTAAAAATGGCCAATTTTGGGCCCAGAGCGAAGTTTGGAAGATCCTGGAAATTTTTGGAAAATAGGTACGGAGTTCAAAACTATGTGATTATATTCCTCATGTAGGTAAGAACAAAGGGTAGAAACCACAGATCTGGTACTTTCCCCCTCCCATTGGTTTCTGAATGTCAAAAATAGCGTTTTTCCCAAAATAGATCGGCAAGTTTCAAGTTTAATTACACCTAGAGGAAGTGAGTTGAGTAAAAACTTATAATGATATGATTTGTCGTCCATATCATGAGAAACAAATTGGTTTACAATCTGCGTCTCTAACTTCAACAGTTATTGAGAAATGGGAGATAACGCAAACCTCCATTTGAGCCGAAAACGCGTTTTTTTTTTTGCATTATAAAAACGGCTGTACTGGGAGAACCGAGCGGATTACAGTTTTTTTGTAAATATTTTTGAAGTGTGAAAATATTTAGAAATAAGTATACAAAATACAAATTTTTTAAAAAATGGCGAGCGACCTCTCTGGATGACTTCACATGGAATGACCCAAATGCAATGGTAAAGGCACTGAAGGCTGAAGTGGGTTAATGATGGAAGCCTCCAGGCCTGACTTGAGTTCAGAGTGACATTGCCAGGGGTATCTGGGGCAGACAGAAAATATGTTACTAATGTGAATGCGTTTTTCACACGCTGTGTACTTTTATGCTAGTTTCTTCTTGAGCATCAGTATAAGCACATAACACTTTATGAAGTTATAAGGCTTGTGTGTGTTTAGCCTTCTATGTTTTTGTGGTTACATTCATGAAAGTTCACATCTAAGATTTGTGTTGGATTAGTTCTTGTGGGCCCCAAGTTAAGATTAAATGTTAGATGCAGTAAAAAGGGAACAAAAGGGCCGTAAAAATTTAGGCTTTGTGGAGAATTTAACATGGAATCTTCATTTAATTTTGTGACGCTGATTTTTTTTTCTTTCCAGTTCTGAGGATGAACGGACAAGTGAAGGTGGAGTGGGTGAAGAGCATGGCTCAAATTGTCGACCGAATAATGTGACAGGTAATGGCATGGCAGTAGTGGCAGCAGACAACACCCAATGTCGTTTCAATATCAGTGCCTACCACATGGTGTTCATGGTAAACAGGGAGAACCTCTTGTACAGGCGGCAGGCCCTGCATCGTGCAAGACAGGTAAGTTCCATGGATGTACACTTTGTGTGTCTCCCCTCCCTTCCCCCTTGTGGCTAGTCAAGTGGGTTGGAAAAAACAGCCTTGTTACTTGTATTTGGGGGTGAGCAGTTAAGATCTCAGCTACCAGCTCTCCTGACAGGTTTTTCGTTGTGTTCCTCATACTTTCTTGGAAAATGGTAGAATGCTATATTACCTTAAATGAGGCCACAGTCATTTTCTTTCACATTCTTCCAAATTTACTACTCATTAAGTGATCCCATTATTAGTCACTGTATAGTCTAAATACAGCCAGCCTTGTTAATGAACCACAAATAAGATGGTACCTTAACATCTTAGCACATTTTTATTGTTATGGAGCTGCTGCTCATGTGCATGTGTATAGGTCACTTGGCCAAGCAGGAACTGAACTTCTAGCCTTACCAAAGTGCATGAAAATGTTCACATTTTGTCTCCTTTCATTTCACATTATACTAGGTGAACAAGAAGTGTTTACCAGATGTAGGGGTATGGCAACACATAGTGAAACAGTCAGGAAAGTTTTATGAATCTTAGAACATTCTAGGACAACAGCCTGGCTAGCATATCTTAAATTACTCCTAATATATCAGAGTAGTGAGTGTTCGGTATGCTGTCCACCCACCTGCACACAGATCTTGGCACAGTGCCTCATGGACAAAAAAATTAGTGCCTTGTGTCTGAATGTTTCACAAGCTTTCTCCATATGCGGTTGTAACTTTTATGTCATGGACTGACAGAAGTTCAACTGAACATTTCAGATAACGCCACAAAAAGAAGTGGACCATCAGATTGACGTGTTTAGTGTGAGGACTCTGGTACTGGCCCGCTTCTTCCAATTTACTTTTCTTTGGAGACTTGATAGGCGCTGTGTAACATGAACAAGAAAATTAACTGGAACCCTATCATGCATGAACCACACATGATTCCATACTGTGACATGACATCACTAGCCAACAGTTGATAAAAACGTTAACAATACCTAGTCCATTTTTAAACAGTTGCTGCATCGATCCAGTCAGTATGGGAAACCATGTTTTCTGCGCAGTCGATACTGAAGTTATAGAAGGATAACTTGGAGTTAGTTGCAGTTTAGAGGCAACAGTTGGGGCAATGAGTTAGCTGTCAGAAGTCACCATCTGGCAAGGACATGAGGACTGAAGCATAGGAGTGTCCACTGTTGGGAACCATAATCAAGCAACGCCTGGTGAAGACATACGAGGTCTAATGTGTGCTGCAGTACAGTGACTTGGAGAATGTGTAGATTAGCAAGTGTTATAATTACTTGTAGTTACAAGTTAATGTCAGATAGGAAGTTTGGATTGGTTGTGCATATTTTTTCAAATTCCATGCCTGATAGAGCCCTTCTGGGATAGTTAATGAGTATAAAGCCTTGACCTCCTTGAAGAAGTTACAGATACAGTAGCTGTTTATATAATATTTGCACATCTTTATTTTGGGAGACTGTCCTCAGCTGCATTTCTTGTACTAGTTCTGGTTCCTCTTTCACACAGCATAACACCCTTTCCTCCAAATCGAGTACTGACTGATTGTGGCCTAACTCCACTCTGAGATGCTGATGAATCCTGACACATATATACTCCTTTCCAGGAATGTGTGGTCAGTGTGCTGTTCTTGATGGAGATAGCGTGCTTCTCTTACTTGGCTAAACAATACATGTGCATGCCTGCCATTTTTGCATTCATGTAATTATTTGCCGTTTCCACCAAAACAGCACAGTTTGATTGTTGCACCAGTCCAATCATGGAATGTCTGGTCAATGCCCTTGCACAATACAAGATGCACACTGACTTGTGACTGCCTTTGCAAGGGACCAGACAGCACATTTGCACAATACAAGATGCACACTGACTTGTGACTGTCTTTGCATGGGGCCAGACAGCACATTTGTAAACAGAAAGAAGGAAAAGGTATCCTAGTAAGGATGTTGTCTTCATACCTGAAATTCAAAAGGGCTATAGCTTCTTGTGTAGACTTTTTTCATTGTTTTGGTGTATGGAACCATATCCCAAAGTTTGGTGAAATATTTTTCATTAATCCTATATAATTTATTTTATTGTCATTTAGGGCCATACATTCAATTGTGAGAAAAAATATTGTTTTTTTTTTATTCCTATTGGGGTGGGACTAAGTCCCTTGCACTGCGGCCACTTCTGGCCTGTTGTAGCAGCCCCAGATGATAGGTGAGGGTGATTGTGGAGCAATTGGTGCAATGAAGATTGGCAGGAAAACCGAAGTACTCAGAGAAAACCTGCCCCAGCGCCACTTTGTCCAACACAAATCCCACTTGACCAGACCTGGGATCGAACCCAGGCCACCACGATGGGAAGCCAACAACTAACCGCTTGAGCTATGGCGAGGCCCGTGAGAAACCATAAGCTGGGTTATTAAAGTGTTCATGTGACCTAGTAAACACAAGAAGTTTTATCAGTAAAACAGGATTAGAATGACTATTTACAAATTTAAGAATATATCACATTAGACTGTATTTCAAGAATGCTTACAGGTTCATTTGCCAAGAGACTATGATCCACCAGCTGTACGAGTACAGCTGTACATTGTGATTGTGAAACTGATTTGAACTTTGAGAAGTGAGAGTTAACTTGCCAGGTTTTCCTTCCTCGTAAAAGTGCTGAATGACCAATAGTGGTTTTTTTTTTCTAGTCTCACTCCTCAGTATCTTTGTGGTTGATCTGCAAGTTCTGAGGCTGGCGTGGGGGTTGGGCATCGCAACATGTAAGCGACTCTTAGCACAAAGTGTGTGTACACTGGCTCATGGGATGTGGTGAGGTTATGGTGCCCAACAGGACACGAGTGTTGACAGACAATGATGTGGTACAGCCTCCTTACAGAGTGGACAGATTGGTTGTTGCAGGCGGCAGCAATGATCCTTGAAGTGTGTGTGTGTGTTGCACCGCAATTTGAGGCTAGAAGTGAAAATGCATTGTTTAAATGTTCCAAGACTTGCGACAAACGTTTTACAGCAATTACATTAGTATGTCAACACCTGGACATGCAATCTAGGTTAAGAATGCCTGATTTAGCAGAATGCGCAATAGCACTTCTGCAAGTCGCGTTGTAGGTACACTGGAGTAAAGGATAATATTATTAAATAAGCAGCAAAGAGGACCACGGGCCGACCCACAGCCAAAGGGTAGCCAATGGAAACCCTCCACCCTGAAATTGAGGACGAAAGGAGGAGTTAACCTCCCTCTTTCGTCAACCGCAGAGTCAGCAAGTTAAAGATATAAATTACTGAATTCAGGAGACATAGGGATCTGATCTCAAACGTAATAACCAGTTGAAGAAAGCAGTCTTCTGGGATTTGGCACCATGTATATGTGGTGTTAACCGACGTTTCGGAGGAACGTATCGCCCCCATCTTCAGGGTAGAAGAAAAAGTATAAGAAATCTGCAAGCGACAACACCGTGAGAAACGGTAAAGCAGACTCACGGTTCTCACGGTGTTGTTGCTTGCAGATTTCTTATACTTTTTCTTCTACCCTGAAGATGGGGGCGATACGTTCCTCCGAAACGTCGGTTAACACCACATATACACGGTGCCAAATCCCAGAAGACTGCTTTCTTCATAGTCACCGCCGTGAAAGCCTCAAATCTTACATTACGTAATAAATAGTTGTCAGCCGGAGGCTCTATCCGATATGGGTGCCACGAGATGGTGGATGGCGACATTTATCTGCATTTCTATTGCAAGTAAGTCTCTTTGCTCATATAAGCCATGCTGTTAAACATTAGTGTTGATAAAAGTGTTGTTGTGTGATCTCAAGTACAGTCTCCAGTGTACCCCAGCGAGAGCCAGGGTAGAATAGGGTAGAAATTGTGTAGAGAGTGACAGGCAATGAGGGAAGCAACAGTCTCACGGTACCTCCCCCCAAGAGGGAAATTAGAAAGAGAGTAGCGAGAAGGTGTTATGTAAACAGGCCGAAGGCAGCCCTTTTGATGTAAATATCAGTGTAAATAGACCAGTGTACATAGGATAGGATGCATGCAGGGAGTTTTGATTCACCCCTTCATAACCAACCCCGTCCATGACCGATCCCGAGCGACCATAACCAAGACAGCCGACGGCAGCCGAGTGCAGCGAAGATTCTAGCAAAAAAAGTAGCGACGGACTAAAGTAGTAATATTTTCTCACCCCCTCCCCCAGAGGTGTAACAGTGTGTAATGCCATATTGTGCCTAGTCAAAAGTGCAGCACATTGTGTGTGTGGTGACGTGCTGCCCCCTGAATCTCCTGGAAAGCAATATGGATTGCACTGTGGGCATTGCAGCTAGAAAATATGCCAGCCATATCAACGTCTAGAAAGCACAATAAGTGACTTGAAAACAGGCATAAGTCATCAGTTGTATGTTGTGTGTATATTTGTGAAAAGAAGTGTTTTTATTATTTTTTGTACTTAATTTAAATATTGTTGAAAAGACCTTTCCAACATTGTCCCCCACAAAGCCTAGAAATGCCATTATATTGGGCCTGTCATGCATAATAATAAATCTGCAGTCCTACTAATGGTTAGTTTTGAAGACAACTTGTTTTCAGTCTAAGCAGCATTGCTTTGCAATGTGTTCATTTCCTTGTAATCGCCACACTGACAGTACAAAATGAAGGCCTAGTCTTCACTGCATCTCTGTACAAATGCATAGTAATAGTTTGTGTCTGTCCACAAACAAATCTGGTAGAAGTTCTTGCTTAGTTCCTGCTTCACAGATCAAACAGAATCAGTGATTTGTAACTGGCTCCAGATGTTTCTCTTCCTGGCAGTGTTCAGAATATATGAATTAGGTTTGAGTTCCATCTAGTGGTGTTTACATGCAGCAGCAAGTTATTATCCAGTTTAGAATTGTATATTATAAGTGTACAGTCTTTTATTCCTGTTTATATTTTTCTCTTCAAGAGGCTGAGAGTGTGGGAACCCTGTTTGATACCGGTGACAATGCAGTTTTCACTCCACTCAGGTGCTACTTTTTACTGACCAAATGGTTGAGGGAGGGGGGGGGNGTGTTTGTGTTTGTTGTGTGTGGTTTTGATGGGGAAGGAGGGGGGGGGGGGGGGGGGGGGGAGGGGACTGGAGTGATTTTGCTAATGAAATTATTTTTCTAATAAAAGTTTGAAGAAAAATAAATATATAAGCCAGAAGTATTTTATTTATTGACAAGAAAACTGCTGTCAGGGTGTCTCGCTTGTGTGCAAACTGTTAACTTTGGTTGGTAGGTAGGTGTTTTGGAAATGCACGATTTGGTAGGCGCTGACAAATCTGCACATCCTACTTGAGTATGTCTGTAAGTGTTGCCTGACCTGGCGACTTCATTCATTATAACCACTATCATGTAAGTGAAAGGTGATTTTATGTCATGTTTAGTTTTTGTGAATTTCTACCAAAGCTGAGCAGACTTGAATTTTGTCTCAAGTATGTGCTGTGCTGACTTCATTGATTCATCATTGGTACATACTTTTCCTCAGGCTGATTATTTGCAGTCACAGTAGTATATCTTATGTTCCTCCACCTGATGCATTGATTTTTTTAAGAAATGGCCGATAGACAGCACAATCAGTGGTTTTTAATAGACAATAATATTGTAGCATGAAGTATATATATATAGGGCAGCTCTTCTTGTGGGGGTGATATGTTTGTAACTGAAAAAAGTAATGCCATGTTTAGCATCCATATATTGCATCTCTTCTGTGCGGCACAGGATGTCTCTTGTAGAATTGATTACAGTATTCATCTGGTCTGGAACCTGTTTTGATGGCATATCAGTGCAGTCTGCTTCTTTTGGAGTTAGTTCACTGCCATTTTCCACCAACATAATGTGTATAATCAGTAGGGACCGGATTTTTATGCCCTAATCCCTTAAATATGTATGCATTTATGCATGAAAACTTCCAAAATTCATTCATTCATCAGTAATCTGTCAGACAGGTCCACAGTCTCTTCCAAAACAGTTCTTCCACTTACTGCGATCTCAAGCTTTCTCCATCAATTAAAATATCTTCTTCGGTCTTCTTCCTCGTGTTTTGGGCACGTTTATCTACCCCTCCAGTTTCTTTGTCTCCAGAGGAAACATCTCGCATACATGGTATCTCTTTTTTTTAAAGAGACTATCCAGGAAAAGTGATAATGTGGTAGTTTTTCCATTTGCTTTCCACATCGCAGTACAACAGCCGTTCAAACCACTCTGGTCACGCCTGTTGCTATACGAACTTGAACCATCTTGAGCATCATTTGCTCTGTGCTTCAAGTCGCTGCTGATGACGCTGCTTCCGGCATCAGTTTTAGGTGTCTCTCTTCGTCTGATGCCTACCCTTTGAACTGTCCAGCAAGGGAGGCCCTGCCAGTAGCTATGATACCGCTGGTATAGCTCTCAGGGTCCTTGGCATGTATGTATGTATGAAAGGGTAGGCCTGCTCAGCCCTTGCACTTAGACCTCAGTGGCCCATTGTGCTTCCCTTTTTTTTAATTATTCCTCAGTAACCCCACACTTCGGATGAAGCACAGGATTTTGGACGTGGGGGCGTCGAAATAGGCACTTGGTTCCATAAAGTACTGACCCAAGTGACATAGTCTTAAAGAAGCTAAAGCCTCACATTCACACAGGACGTGTGTGGCTGTTTCATTTTCTATCTGACACCTCTCACAAGTGGGACTATCACTTAGTCCCAGTTTGAACAGGTGTCCTTTGAGGTGACAGTGTCCTGTAAGTAGTCCTACCACCCATTGTAGCTGGTTCCTTTTGAGCTTCAACAGTTCCTTTGCTCTTTTATCCGAAGGTCCTCGTGTGAGTCCCTTAGCTTGCCCGAGTCCAGTTAAGGATTTCCAGTATTTCTTATGTTTCCTGTTAGTCCAGTCCCTGATTGCCTGTTTGGCAACTTCAAGAGAGATGCCACAGGCTGGTTCAGGTCCTATGAATGGATGTTCAACTCCAATTTTAGCTAATTGGTCTGCTGCTTCATTTCCAGCAATACCCTCATGCCCTGGCACCCATATCAGTTGTACCCTGATATGTTTGGCCAGTTCCATGAGGGTTTGGTGGCAATCCCAGACC
>NW_019725007.1:4373-20675 GCF_002891405.2 Cryptotermes secundus | reverse complement strand
CCTAAGCAAGCCAACCTTTGCAATTTGCCAAGTTCCATCTTGCTTGTCTTGAATTTAACTCTGGGCCACCATACTGTGACACCATAAGTAATTATAGGTCTCACAACCACAGTACATATCCAACGTACAACGTGTGGCTGTAGTCCCCAAGTTTTACCAAACATGCCCCTGCATGTCCAAAAAGCCTTATAGGCTTTGTTAAAGACTTTGTCCAGCTGCTTTTTCCATGTCAGTCCCTTGTCTAATATTAGACCAATGTACTTGACATCGCTGGAGAGCTGGATTGTCTTATTGAAGAGAATCGGTTCCTTAAGACCCTTTACATTTCTCTTGCTAGTAAACGGTATGATTACCGTCTTGTTGGGATTGATGGAGAGACCTGTTCTTTCACACAATCGTTGGACCATGTATAGAGCTGACTGAAGACGCTCTGATACAGTCGAAAGGAATTTTCCATTTATGAGGATTGCTATGTCATCATCATATCCTACTGTATAATACCCATCATCATTAAGTCCCCACAGGAGATCGTCGACGACCAGGCTCCACAGCAGAGGTGAAAGTACGCCCCCCTGCGGACATCCCCTAGACGTGGACACCCCCAGGGTCTCTCCCGGTAAAGTAGCAGTTACGATTCTGCTTTCCAGCATAGCATTGCTCCATCTGCATATTGCAGGCTCTATGCCATGCCTTCCAGCAGCCTGTTTGATTACATCAAATGAGGTCCTATCAGAGGTTCCCTTGCGTGTTACCACATTGTATAGTGCACTTTCGGTAGATTTACCTGTTTGGTAGGCATGTTGGTTTTGGTGTAGAGGACATGTCCTCAATACCCTGTCCCTAACATGCCTATCCACTAGTTTCTCCATCGTTTTCAAAAGGAAAGACGACAGGCTGATAGGGCGATAAGCCTTAGCCTTGGTATAATCAAGTTTCCTGGGCTTTGGAATAAACGTCACCTTAACCTGCCTCCAGGCTGAGGATAAAACCATATGCCAAGCAGGCTCTATATATGCAACAGGTGTTGAACTAAAAGTTCTGCCCCATGTTGCAAAAGTGCCGGTACAATTCCATCCGTACCCGCTGATTTAAATGGTCTGAAAGTGTTCAGTGCCCATCATATTTTTGATTGATTAACTTTGACTTTGGCCAGGTCCCAGCCTACCCTGTCCATCTTGCTTTGGCAAGTGTCCAGGTTCTGCTGACCCTGTCCATTGTCCAATTTGTCAATCAATTTTGAATCAGGAAAGTGAACTCTGAATAATTCATTCAGCGTCTCCCTTCCTGTTTGAGTATACTGTCCGTTAGGCAGCTTAATTGTGCTGACCTTATTGGTCACCTGTTTTGCTATGAGTCTGGCACTGTCCGGTACATCATTGATCACCTGGCAGTACCCCCTCCATGAGGAGTGCTTGGCTTTCTTTATGTCTTTCTTGTAACAGGTCAGGGCTTCCTTATAGGTGTCCCACTGCCCTGTTCTTTTAGCTGTATTAAACAGCCTTCTTGTTTTGATCCTAAGCCCACTCAGCTGTTTATTCCACCAAGGTGTACTCCTTGGTCCGCGAGTGGTCCTAGCCGGACAATTCTGATTAAAGGACGAGATAATAGCCCGTTGCAACTGGTCAACGGACCGATCAACATCCTTTATTGTGCGTATATTACGCGAGATGGCCTCCAGATTTACCTTTAGGTCGTCTTTGTAAGACTCCCAATTGGTTCTCTTAGGATTCCTATAAGTAGTTTGATCTACTGTGATGTTACTTATTTTAAAGCATATATATCTGTGATCCGATAGAGACGGCTCATCAGATACATGCCAATTACTTACCAGGTTTTCTATGTTATTAGTCCCTAGTGTCAAATCAATAACCTCCTTCCTATTGCAAACCACAAAGGTAGGTTCGTTACCATGGTTTAGAATATTCAGGTTCGAACTCACCAGAAATTCCATAAGGCTCTCTCCCCTTGGGTTAGTGCCGGTGCTCCCCCACAATATGTGGTGCGCGTTGGCATCACACCCAATGATGAGTTGCTTTTTCCTGCTAAAGCAGTAGTCTATGATGTCCCTCATTTCCTTAGTTGGTGGTGGTTCATCCGAGTCGTATGGAAGGTAGACTGAAGCAATTATAAGCTCCTTGCTGCCTTCTCGATACGGGTATGTTATCCTTACCGCTGTTGCATCCCTAGAACAGAGCTCCAGCAAAGGCAAGGCATTAACATGATTCCTGATATAAACACAAGATCTTGCATTATTACTGGGTGCAACAGAGTAAACTGTTCCCCCCGTATTATTTAAGCCCCTTATTCGACCCTTGTATAACCAAGGTTCCTGAATAAGTGCTATGTCTGCCTTGCCCTCAGCTAGCTGCTGGCACAGAGCTGCCGTGGCAGCTTTACTGTGGTGCAGGTTGATCTGAAGAAATCTCATGATCTCTTCCAATTGAGGAGGTATCAACTTCCATCTTATGTCCCTCCTCTATCTCGGACTGGGTTCCATGTGAAGAGGTCCCCTGATCCATTTTACTTCGGTCATCTGAGGGGCTGGGTACATCATCCCCTTCCTTCTCAGAGACCGAGTTAGAGGATACAGTGTCTGTCATGGTTTTCGCCCGGCGCCGAACTTCAGGATTGTCCAGCACCATAACAGTCTCCTGTGAGAGTCCTGTAAATATTTTATAACTGGTCCTCTGTATAATAGTATAGGAGTCCCGGTCTATGAGTAGTATAAGCCTTTGGCCTTTCGACTCAGATTGCTTGTCCAACACCCTCCAGTTCTCTGTATGGAGTCCTGGATTAAGATCAGCAATCCATTTCAGTAGCTCTTCCTGGTTTTGGGCAATTTTATCCCTAGTCCGGAGAGCTACTTTAACAGGCTTGGGCAGGTTCCTGGCATCAGTAGCCTTCAGCCTGGTCCCTGATTGAAGCCTGTGGTTGTCGATGGCTCTGATGAGCCACTGACCAGACTGTTGGTCGGCACATATATAGATAAGTGCACCTCCCAACAGTCTGTATGATTTTAGGTGTGGTAGTTCTACCTTTGGAGTCCTACGTAACACCTCGCCCAAAGCTTCCAGAATGGAATTTTGGTCGTCTCCGGTAAGCTTATCCTCAGGGTAAGTATCCTTGTAGATAGCTACCTTTATATTGGTCAGAGCCTCCTTGTAAGTCCCTGGTCCTTTATAGTCCCTTGGCTTCTTCAGAGTTCCAGCCGTTTCTGTAGGGGTACTGCCCTCCGACCTTGGTCTCTTAAAGGTGCCGGTGGGGGTTTCTCCCTGCTTGGACGAGCTTGCAGTTCCCGGTTGCTGACCGCTCCCAGTTCCTGCTTTGCCTGTCCCAGCTTTTGCCCGTTGTGACTGCCGCTTAGCGGCACCCAACAAGGGTTTCTTCGCCAAACGGGGCCCACCTTTCCAGAGCCTTGGTGTCCCAGTCTTTTCCCTGCTACAGGTATGTTGGAAGTACTGGCTCCCTGCAGTGGTGTGCCAGTACTAACGTCTCCCGAGAGAGCAGTTTTTGGTTTTGCCTCTGGTAGGTTTTGAATCTTTGTTTCATCCCTGCCTTTGGCTAAGACTGCAACAGTAGGTTCGCCGGTTGCTTCTGAGCCCCTTAATGGTTCACCAGAGCTTCCAGCCCCCTGCTGAAGCATTTCTTGTAGGGATCCCCTTAAAGGAGGGTCCCTCTTCAGTTTAAGGTCCTGAAGACCGGTTTTTCTGTTTGGTCCCTTTTTCATTTCGGTCCCACAAGTAATGGGGATTTAGGTCACCACCCGCAGAGCCCCATATGGGTGGAAGGCATAAATACAACGGGGTGCTGCCTGGTGCCCTGAGGGGATCATTCGTGACACTGTCCAATAACCACCCCAGTGCCATGCAGCCCTCGGCACGATACCTCACACCTTGGCTTAGGCGGTTGGTCCTTTATAAGTATAACCCTCACAAGCCTCCAGGACCAAGAGTGCATGTTCAGGGGGAGGGGGATATCCCAGATAACCGGGAGTGCGATACTAGTTGTCATGAGGTTGTGACCAGGGCAACCTACACGATCTTACCGCCCCTGGAAGTTGTTTCAAAGCTCCCCCATTCTCACCCCTCGACATGGGTTCTTCGAAACCATTTTAGAGTGTTGAGCCCTAAGGCTTGCGGCACCTTGTCGGTACTCTAGGGAGACAACTCAAATAGCCGTAGTTACCCCCATAGGAGTGCTCTCCCCATTCGTCCTGGGTACATCGTAATGAAACCAAAGAGTCATTATGCTGCCGCGTGGGAGGCTCTGGCCAAATGGCCATTGCCTTTTATGGAAACTCGGCCGCCAGCCCCGGAGGTTCACACTAATGTAGACCCCTCAGGCCTGTCGTTGCCCAGCAGGACCATGAGGAGGTGCTCCAAAGCTGTGTCTCAACGCATCCCTGGTCTATGATATGTCCCCACCAAAGACACAGCCACCCTGCCAGGGTCCGTGGCATACTTAAACCCCCTCACCACGTTAAGGTGGAGACTATGATCTGATATACCACTAAGCACCCATTTCTGCTATGGATTCATTTGCAGCTGATGTGGCTTGAACAATAGTGTTACACCAATTTTGCTGTAATCCTACAGTCAGTAATGGTTTTGTCAGGATCACTTGTGATATTCCTCCTGACATTGTGAGTTTTGGAAAACTCACTTTCTCTATCCTAAACATTTCAAATTGTCCAAGGATGTCAGATATAGATAACATATATCTTAAATTGAACCTTGTGTTTTCAACGTATTCAGGAAAAATTGCAGTGGTTATTCCTTGTCCTGCTAATCTCTGCACTATTTCAGGACATCGAGGCCCCATTGGCAACCTAACACCTACTAAATATTCAGTGAATATCGTATTTTGTGGATGTCCCACTCGAATATTCAACTCTGGTTCAGGTGCTTCTGATGTTAGCAGCATAACCATATCTCCTACAATTCCTAAGGAAGGAATCTCTTCAAAGAGATTATGATTATCTTCGTTTATTGTGGGAGAATGGTATCCCCCAAGTCCTTGCGCGACCGACGTTGGAAGATTTGGAACGTCAAGTTCCGTTTCTTTTCCCATTTTGTCAGTAACATTTCCTATCTGTGCTAAGAAAGCATGGATAGGTTGCGGAACATTGAACTCGACCTCATTTGTCGCCTTCCTAAGCTCCTTTTCATCACTTGACAATGCCTGGCGACCTTGTTTGGCTTTGATGTCAATTAATTTAAGCCAGAGGAGTCCAGTCGCATAGTATGCTACTTCCTCTTTTGCTAATTTTCTATCTAATTGTTTAAAGTCTGGGACATAAGATGAATATGTCTCTGTCGCTATGTCGTCGATTTTAGACAAATTTGTCTGGAAGTTTTGCCTAGGTTCAATTGGAACTATGCAGACATCTACTCCAAATATTGATTTGGAGATAATGCTGTCATTTCTTTGTGGAGTAGATTTCTGAGGCTTATCCACCTCACTACCCCTGGTCATCGTGGGCGAAGCCGGTCCGAGTTTCTTCTTTGGTGCTTCAATCTTCTTCAGAATGGGACCCGGAGGTCTTTTCTTGCTTGGATCGAAGTTCTCTGGCTTTCCTCTATATCGTGGTGCCAACTGAGCAATTTCCTCTTTTGTGTACACACATTTTGATTCAGCCATATTTTCTGTTTCTACTCAAAGATTAAAAGTTAAAACTTTTATGTTTATCTTAAGAAACAGTTTTATATATTTTGTCTGCTTAAAAGCAAGTTCAATATAGATCTTGAGTTTTTCTAGCCTTGCCTGGCTCCAGATCTCAAAACTGCACATAAAAATTTATACCAAATATTGAAATTGATTTTACATTATTTTAAGACCAACAAATCAATATTTAAGTTAATTTTATGTAATCACTGAATGATTCACTTGCAATAAAAATATACTTAAATAAAAATCACGCAACAAAGCCAACATATTTCAATACAAATTTAAGAAACAAATGGTACTCACATTTAGCTCTCCGAACTTTCAACTTCTCTTCTGTAGCAGTTCACTATTACTAAATGTTTTAGGTTTTCCACAGTTAGTCGCCTCTTATTGTCTCGTAAGATGTCCTTATAGCGGGAAAAACTTCTTTCCACCTCACAGTAACTTAGGGGCGCATGTACAAAAGCCACTATTTGCTCCACCATTAGTGATTTTTTACTTGGCAGTTCAGTACGTTTACCGGCTAAAATTTCTTCAATTTCACAAATTTGTTCTTATCCTGGATTTTTTTAAAGAATGCTGTGTACTTTTTCCTTTACTACTTCACCAACTCTTCCAGGAACCGAATTCATCTTTGAAACAGTGGTTTTGAACACATTCAATGACTGATACAAAGTAGTATTGCTATTGCTTGCCTCCAGTGAGGAAATGGCAGATGGAAGATTTGAGAAGTGAGCAGATATATAGGAAAGATTAGTTTCTAGTTCTGCGTTTTTTTAATACATCTTGGGCAATTTGAATTGATGCTGCACTTTTGGGATCAAATGTATTCATGACATTCCTAACTGTTTCTAAATGTTCAGTATAATAACTCACTGGACACAGCCACGTGCCCGTTAAAATGCGCGTTAAAATTGCTTCTGGCACAAGTGGAACGCTCGGTGCTACTGCTTTAAAGGCTTCTTTTTTGTATGGCACTTTAACAACTACCTTCTTCACAAAAGACACGAACTTGTCAACAAGCGGAAAATTTGCACGAATTGTTTCTGCAACACGGTGCAACCCACGGGCAAGGCAAGTCAAATGTGTCATATTTGGAAATATAACTTTAAGAGCATTACCGGTTTTCATCATATAACTTGCGGCATCAGTCACACAGAGCAATACGCGCTCATACTGAATGCCATTCGGCCATAGTAAATTCATGGAATTGATAAAAAATTGGGAAACTGCAGAGCTATTTGTAGTTTCAAATTGTTCGACCGCAAGATGATATGGGGTAGATTGTTCATTCGTATTAAGGGATCCAACTATACAGTTTGCAATAAACTGTCTCTCATAATCTTGTGTTTCGTCAATTGATACCCACACAAAATTATTTTGAATCTTATCTCTAATGCTTTCAGTTGTAAGATTGTAACACTGCTTCACGTAATTTTTGTGCACAGTAGATTCATCTGGCACTTTGCACTGTGTATACTTCTCTGTGAAGTAGGATTGGTTAGTCTCCACAGCAGAATATCTGCTGCTAATAAGGCTAAAAACTATTATTAGAAAATTCACTGAGCAATTTTTGAACAGGAGCACTTTTCGTGGATTTAATTTTAATATTCTCTTTGTGTATATTAGTGTTGAAATGCTGAAGCACTTGAAAGCGTTTTTCACATCCAACTGTTTTCTCACACGCTCGGCAATAAAGAACTTCGTTATCCGTACTTATCATCCCTCCTTCGAACTTCCGCTGATGCAGCTGTAATTTAGTTTTCTGACTTACTTTCACTTTTGGCATGACTTCAGAAAGCTAAACAAACTTAACTACAGACTAGTCACCACTAATGTGAATGGCCTCCAGCGTAAGGAACCTCATGGAGACTTCGGAAATAAATAAGTGAAGTCCCTTATTGGTTGAATAGTATTACGTTGATAGCGGCTACATGTGAACGCTTCCGACTAATCTCTTCGCGGCCACTTTGATGGTACGCGGATGAGGCAAGTTACGAGTAGAGGAATCGGTGAAGTCCCGTCCTGGGTATTGCATCAGAAACATGAATCATGACAAAATGTTGAGTCAAATATGCAACATATTCTAATACGGAAAAGAAAAATTGTATACACATGACCATGATTGANGTAGTACTGTAATACTGTATCTTCATAATACTATAGGCCTACCTGTATTTAAATTTATTCAACCTCATTTTTATGTCATCTCATGGCCTATTTAGTACTTTTTTTACGTTACACTGAAATATGAATTAGTTATTTCAATCACAGTCTTCAACAACATCCAACATTTTTTACGAATATTCACACTTAACACTTAAAAAAAATTTAATATTGTCGTTTACTTTTTCGCGGCATTTTCCTTTTTCTGTTGAATACTTAACACAACACACTTCCTTTTGCACCCTGACATTTTGCTAACGCACTTGAAGATCGAAACAAAGATACTAACTGGGGCGATGTATCTGTCCTTGAAACTTTCCACAAATCCTTGCATTCTTTCACCCCTACCCTAGGACATTGTGTTAGCATAACGGGACCAAAGAATGCAGAGCTTGGTTCACACTAGTGCGAAAATAGTGTTAGAACTCGCCATGTGAAACAAAAGTGAATAAATATTAAACAACATATAAGCCTCAGTAGCCCCGGTTAAGCCGCAAACCGGTTAATCCACCCCCCAGATAATTGAGAGTTGACTGTATATCCAAGCGAGCATACTTTCTGGTTGCAAGAAAGAAATATGCATTTGCATTAAAATCCGGTCCCTAGTAATCAGATAGTGCAAGTAATAAAAAAAGAGGTGAGCCGTAAATCAGGCATTTAGGTGGTGGCTTTTTACTGCTGGTACCCAGATTCAATTACAGGACAGTCTGTGAATGTTATAGTGTACACTGGCACTGTTCCAGATTCCTGTATGTTTCCCCCAAGCCAGTCATCATTCTAACAGTACTCAGTACTGGTCACTGTTATGTCAAGGACTTGCAGCTGAGCTGTCATTACAACAGGTATGACTGAGATAACAATGAATTGCAGAATTCTTTATGTTTCACATTATTTGTTAACGGTTGATCTGCTTTCTGTCATTTACCTGGTGAGTTGAAAAATCATTCATCTCTTCAGATTGGCAGTATGCTTTTTCCAATTGCCAATTTTCCAACTTGCCATTAATTTCATCATCCAGCCCCTTCTCTTTGCACATATGTACCTCCTTAGATTGTTACATCTGTTTTAGCATCATGAATGCTGGAGCTCTTCTCATTGGCTAGAACCGGTAACATCATTGTGATTCCTTGGTTTTCATATCCAGCAGTATTCATTGTTGCTGAATCCATCTTAGTTTGTTAATCGTTACATTACTGGGGTATTGTAATATTCGGAAGGTTCATCTTTTTCTGTTTTGGTTTGGTGGGTACTTGTGTTCCTTGTATATTTTGATTATGACATCGGTACTTCAGTAGTTTCTTTTCATAATAAGTTGGAAGTTCCACCTGTCACATTTTGTGGCAAGGGACCAGCCCATTTGAATGCAGAAATCTGGGATATCAAGCAGCACTCACATGACAATTCTTGTCTGGGAGTGTTGCATAGGGTGTTGCTCGTTGGTGGTCTCCTGGAACACTGGTCACTGTCCGACATGTGGCCATATTTAAAGCGGTTTAACCACTCTTTAATTTGAGTGACCCCCATTGTGTCATTGCCAAAAGCCTGCTGAATTTTGCAGATTGTTTCCGCTTGGATATCCCAAAGTTTAAAAACAAAGACTATTCTCCTTACGAAACAGAGTTGTGACTTAGCATTAAAAACATTGATGACATAAACAAATACAGTGACATCTCCATTTCAAGTTGCTTTGGGGAGCAGTGACGCCAAACTGAGGTGACTCTTAAATTGTGGAAATGTAATGCTGATTATTGACTTGGAATTTTTAAAACTGAATGTTAAATGTGGAAAGTGAGCGTTAGATGGTAGTTTCACTATAAATGAAGGGATATCTTTTGGTACATGAAAATAAACACTAGGTTTTTTCAGGTGGTAATGTAGAGAGAAACCTTGTAATATATTTGGGTAAATATCTTACCTCAGGTTGCTTATATGTGAGAGAGGCAGTTTGGACAGTGGTGTAGTGGTAACACTCAACCCATATTTGGGAGGGACTGTGTTTGAATCTCAGCTGCGATAGTGGCTATGGTGGATTTTGGATTTTCATGGTTTTTTTCAGTCCCATGAAGAAAACCCCAGGATAGTACCTTGAGTAGGCTATGGCTGCTTCCTTTCAAATCCTTTTCAGTTTACTTGTGTGGTGTAGCCTAACAACGGACACTCTCATTAAGTAACTACAAAAGGGTGACCAGTGGACGTTCAAAATTCTGTATTTGCTTCCCTTGATAGCCCTGATGTTGTTTCACTTATGTTTTTCTGTATCTTAATTTCTTACTTTTTTCCTTGTAGTCTGATACCTGTGAATTGTATATACTGTTAACACATCTGACTGATGTAGGAGTTTGTTATTGTTGGTCTGTTAGCAGTTTTAGGAATGGAATTATTTTCTTCTACAAAACAAAGAACATGACATGACAATAGCAGTAGCATGAAGAACAGCAAGGAATTGATATGAGAAGTATACTCAGTGATGAGGTGCATTGAAATATCATTATTATTATTTTTGTTGTAGGATATGTTTCACCCATCTTTCAATTATAAGGCCCCAGTCAAAATGTATCAGGACAGAAGCTGTGAGAATTACAATACTGTACTTCAAGAGATGGAAGGTTGATCCACTTTGAAGCAGGCACCTTCTGCATGTTTATACTTTTTCAGTCATTCCTGTTAGTGCTAGAAGTACCTCTTGAGTTCCTTTTTTAGAATTGCCAGTAGCTTCCCGATTGCATTGTAAATTGTTTCCACTTCATCAACTCTTTTCCCTTTCTCATTTTATGGAACAAAATTGTGTCACGGAAATATCTGGTGTGTATGGACACTGGCTCAGTTACGAAGTACTGTGTCCAGCCACAAATTAATAAAAGTTGGATGAGGTGCATTGTTATGTATCACATGCCTACTTTTATGGATATTTGTGGCACATCATGGCAACATATGAACATGGAAATGTAGGCTCTAGTATGACCTAGTATAGCATACTCATTGTGCACATCACCTTTGTGGGGAAAAAAAGCATCATTTCCATTTTGCTGCATGCATTCATGCTTCATTTGTTATGATGCTTTTTTCCCCCCCATTTTTGTCAGTTTCTGGACACTTGAGCAAGTAAGAAGGCCAGACAGGCAGTTTATCCTTTTATGTCAGTTTTGGAACAAACATAGCTGAGACATACCTCAATCCAAAGTTTAAGGTTAAAATGGCCAGATGTAAGTTATCAGAAGTTCCTACACACACAGCTTTTATTAATCTTCCATCAATTTGCTGGAACAAGTCATGCATTTGAGCTACCAAATTATCACCTATACCAGTTGATAATGTTCTAGAGTTGGTATAAAAGGCACTGACATCTGAATTTGTTGCTTTCGTTTTGTTATGAAGCATGGAATTTGACACAAATCTCAGCCTTCTTCTTTAATGTAGAGAAACTGCTTGCAGGTCACTACAGTAGAGGAAATAAGTCTCAGGTTTTTGTATGTGTGTATGGGATTATTGTGGTAGTACTGTATACTCATATGACCACATACACACCAGGTCATCCTTGACTTGTCCAATTGGTTTCAAACTGTTATGTTAATTAAGATTTCTTTGGGAAACATTTTGTAGTGTTTAGTTTGATAGAATATAGTGCCATCTTAGTTGCAGGACAGACATCAGTTCTCAGCAGCCAAGCACCTTTTTATAGAGGACATTATTGTTTCATATTTATACGAAGAATAGAGGCTGTGATAATGCATGATTAGTTCTCTTGGTGGGCAGATTGTAGCTTGTCAGAAATAGAATGACCTGTCCAAGTTACTTGAGCGCACGTGAGCATATGTGTGCTTTGTCACTCTCATATAGTACAAAGAAGTTTTTAGGAGACACAATAAGAGTTTCTTGTTTTCACAGCAAGATGAAGACAAATCATCTGTTCATAATGGGATTTACAAATAATTCCTGATTTTGTAAATATGTAAATAGATCTGTCCCCCCCTTTATGTGGAAATCATTCCCACCGTTTGGAAGGAGACATAGGTCTGTATGAAATGTGGTGACTGCATTGAAAGCAGAATACATATACAAAGAAGGTATAAAATTTTCACACTCTAGATTTGAAATATATGCCTGACAAGTTTTGTATATAAAAAATTGTATATTTGTGAAGATGAGATTTCAATTTAATAAACATTCTGTATACAGTTTATGAATTAAAAGCAGTGATGATGTATCTTTGTGCTGTATCTAACCCTTGCATCATTCCTTATATTTTAAATTAATAAATTTACAGGTGAGGGCAAATGGAAGATTATTAAAATATAAAAATGTCTACATTTGGATTTTTCCCCACCACAGTTATTAAGTGCCATTTATTTAACTGTTAACATCTGAAATGCACTGGTTGGTACATTGAAGAGTATGGTTGTTGTCACTAAACTACCCTGTTTGTGCATTCAGGCATTTGAACGCCCCTAGTCAAAGCACACGCACAATCCTAAATATTTATTTTTAAATATAGTAAAATTCAATGTATACAATTTTTGTTATCTGCTTGATGTGTATATACAGGCCTCAACCCCTGCATCCAGTAAATGAATCTTGCTTTTGTGTAATACTTCTTGAAGCACACAAGAAAGCACAGTCCCATGTCTCACATATAGCATTTCAACTGCCCTTCAATTTCATCATCTTCCAGAAAATGTTTCGTTGCTATTGTATGATGAAATGAATCACTATAAACTCACAGAAAACTGAAAGCACTCTATCTCAGCTGCAATGCGATAATCTCTTGCAGCTGAAATGGAAGGGCTTTCAAAATTAGAGTAAATAAATTAAAAACAGAGGATAACATTTTTGTCTAGACATTTTCAAATCTTGTGTTATGTGACACCATGTTCTTTGCTGTTAAATCAAAGTCAGTTCCATTCATTTATCATAAAAATTGTATTAAATACAGCATTTTCAAATACAGTGGACTTGCCCTAACAGGAATGGACATTTAAACGTGCATAAACGGTGGATGGCGCGGTGTTCTGCTGGCAACGTCTGCATTCGGCCTTGGTGTCCTTTGCATGTCTTATGCACCGTTCATTCTACCACATCCGCCCCTCTCTTCAGTTGTGCTCGTCCCGAGCACTCCTGTGGTCCAGAATTTGTTGGTCGCCTTGTTTCACATTCATTCTCCATTTATCCTTGTTGGGGAGGCTGGTACTTCTACGTTACCGGACCCTCCCATAAGGGCTGTTTCCCTTTTTCCGTTTTGGAGGGGGTCGACCCCTCCACAGTGTCCAGTTCTTGTTTCCCCGCTCCCTGTTGGGGGCCTTGGGAATTTGTGTCATGTTTTCCGGAGCGTAGATCTCGCAATTAAATAAACTCTGGTAAGTTGAGGCTACCACCATTTCAAAAGTCCGGTGTTTGAAGGTTAATATTATATGGAGAGAGAGAGGTTTGCTTATTGACGGCTATTCGTGCAGTGTAAATGGCTCCTGAATGTCAGGAGAGAACACATCTTGAATTGCATAATGTTTGTAGCAACCATTGATGTAAGTATCCTTATATATGAGATGACTTGGATAGCAAGCACTTGCAGACCAGCAGCAAAGTAAGTCATGTTACACTTGCATGCACATGTCTCAAAACACTAGTAGTGAACATTTTGCCATCAGCTACAATCTGGGACAGGTAGGAAAATCCTATTCAAAGCTTTAGATCCATCTCTTCCTCAGTATACCAACATCTGCCTTTCCTTGGATTTGAAATATTAAGAGTATGTTCGAGAAGCAAGTGCTTATTCGGCATTTCTGTGACAGAATCTTATTGGAGTTTAGAATTCTGTGGAAAATGTAAATGATTTCTTTGTAATTCTAGTTGAAGTTATTGTATTTACCAAATTATATAACAGCAGCAAATTTTTTTTTAATTGTTGTACACACACTTCCATAAAATTTATGTTCCAGTCCCCACATAAAATTACTCTTTTTCTTTTTAATTTACTATTTTCAAATCTGTTATAAAAAATGGTCACTATCAGGTGATCTGTGAATAAACAAAAACTATGTTATAGTCTAATAATTCAACTATGGCCATTTCAGAGTCTTTTTCCTTACATTATTCTTTTAAGCAATTTTGTTCTTTGGTATGTACAGACTATGAAGGGCGTTCCACGTATAATGCCTCCTATTTTTTTTTGTGTTAATATGTAACGTCTGAGCTCGATGTTGGTGGTGTTGTAGTAAAGGTTAAATCTTCCTGCCAATGTACTGTTAGTTTGGTTGTGGTGCGACAGATAACGACAGCAGAGTGGTCTACCAAAATGGCATCTGACATAGGAGCGCATACGAAACAGAGATGTGTTATTGAATTTCTCACTGCCGAACAAATTGAACCCATTGACATCCACTGATGCTTGCTAAAGGTGTACGGAGAACGATACAGTGGATGTCAGCACAGTGAGGTGGCGGGTAGTGCGTTTCAACAGTGGCAAAAGTCAAGTGTGCGACAAGCCATGCCCTGAGCGTCCCTGCTCAGCTGCCAGCCTACTCAGCTTATATAGGGTCATATAGGCCTGGCAGGAAGATCCTTAGGCTACTATCACATACACCACTACAAGCAACTTTGCACTTTCAATAGTTATTTATTTAACTTTAGCTAACACTGAACATAAAGGAAACCCAAATAGTTTACGCTAATGTGGACTGAACTTGTACTACTTCTAGCGAAGTGACGTAGTTTCTGTGTCTGAACTCGCTGAAAGTTTTATGCAGACTCCCTTGAGGTAGAATGATCTCTCTCTGAATCCTGAGGTCCATGAATGACAGCATCCAAGAAAAATCCACTCCTCCAACATGTGCTATTGGTCTAGTTTAAAAATTAGGAGGTTCCCTAAATTAGTGAATTTCCACTCATGTTGCTTTGCTATGTGATTCTGCAGTTACTGACCTAATGCTAAAGTTGACAGCGACTTGATGCATTACGATCAGGGGATGAGGCTCCGGCCCTCCTACTTCTAAGTTATAGCTGCTCCAAGCTGTCAGCTCTCAAATTCACAAAGACTTTCCGACTCTGCTGAAACTGCCAGAATTACAGGAAATGTACCAGATGTTACTTCCTGTCCACATAGCAAAACTTGAAATATGTCACTTCTTGGTGTAAAAAGGTGGCCCTCTGCCAGATCTTTGTTTGTATATTATGTTGTCTTCAGTTAATAAAATTTCAATTAATACAAAAGGGTCCAGCAAATTATGATGAACAGTTACTACCTAAACGGTTGTTTTAATATGTTTGTTTAAACAGTGGTTATAATCATGAATTTTTTATTCATTTTTATACATATAATATGAGAGTTCAGGCAAATTTATGAAAATCTCAAGTCTCGTTTAACCTAGAAATTTCCATTATGCCTTATCTAAACAGATATTTTAAGTGTGCTCAAGAATTTTGGATCCTGAATGTAATAAACTTCCCTGTGTACTCTGGCAGAACCGACCCCTTGCAGCTACATATCTGATTAAACACTGGCTAGCTCCACATCAGACACAAATATATACTGTTTCAGCCCTAGAGCTGTTATTCTTAAGCAGCCAGTGACATTTTTTACTGACGAGTTCTTACATTATGATTTCTGTGAAGGGTATTTCTGTTTTCTGGGTTGTCATTCTATGTAATGTGATAGAAATTTGCAAATGTTTTCCAGGAACCAATTGCCTCCATTTCCACAAAGTGCATGCCAAATAAGTAAGCAAANCAGATTTAGAGACAGGCCATTAACTGCAAACCAACGGCTTAAAGAATTCAACACTAAGTTAGACCTTACTTGGATTACATGGCATTACACCCCCAAAGAACACAACTGTGACACACTCAAATCTCTGTCGTTATTTCTTGCAGTAATAAACATTTTGCTATCATTATGTGCTACACTCCATTTAATCATGGAAAGCTGCCAGAACAATCTATAAAATGTGCATCCATGGCTGACTGAAATCTGCTCAGTTTGGAACTAGAGTGGCAGGTCTCTGTTGTCACACAAAGAGTTACTAAATCCAGGTTCTGCAACCAGTGGAGTGTCAGGGATTGATATCCTCTGAGATGAGAGGGAAACATGACGGCAATGCTTCTACAGTCTCTGCAATGTAGTCTTTAAAGACTCTCATCAGACTTGTTGTGGCACTCATTAAAGTATCAGACAGGCTTCATATCCAGGAAAAAAAAAAAGAAGAAAGAAAAAGTTTTGGCCTACCACCAGAGGCCAGACACTGAAGTATTACAATTAAAGGCCAGTTCCATGATACATCAAACATAATATAAATGTAACGCTTTTTTAACACATCCCTACCCACTAAAAGCTGGAGTATAAGAAAAGTTCATGGTGAATTCTCAAATGTGTCAAAGTACATGACAAGAGAAGTCAAACTACTTCTCAAGGACAAAGCATCATGATTATGCCCAACCAAAGACTTGGAAGAAGTTTACATCCAACTACAGCTGAAGTTACAT
>NW_019725007.1:0-1727 GCF_002891405.2 Cryptotermes secundus | reverse complement strand
AAAAAAAAAAAAAAACTAAATGATCTGTTAAACTCTTACAACCTTAATAGCACAATCCAATTCCCAACAAGAATAACCAATAACTCAAGTACAACTATTGATAATGTTTTTCTCGATATCACCAAATTTACTTATTTTAGAATATCTCCTGTACCAAACGGCTTATAAGATCATGATGCCCAAATGCTCGATATATATACAAATGAGAGAATTTTTATATGTTCCAAAAAGAAAATTAAATACATTAGGACATTTGATGTATTCACGATTCAGGAATTTCAAGATCAACTTATTAAAGAATCCTGGAGTAACGTATTTCATAATTCCAATAGTGACGTGAATAATATTTACAATTCTTTTCTGAATATATATCTACAAATTTTTCTCTCATGTTTTCCTAAGAAAAAGATTTTTGAAAGACAATGAACAAATAAATGGATTACCAGTGGTATCATTAATTCATGTAAAAACAAAAAGGATCTATATCTTTTAGTTAAATCCAACAATGAAATAAACTTAAAAAATTATTACTTAAGATACTGTAAAATCTTAGCTAATATAATAAAAGCTGCAAAGAAATTATACTTTAAAAATAAAATCACACATGCTCATAACAAAGTCAGAGCTACTTGGAATATTATAAAATCGAACACAGGAAGCAATATCAATGAGCAAGTTATAGATAACATGGATGAAAATAATAAAGAACTCTCTTCTAAAATTAATGCTGAAAAATTCAATGAATATTTTATAAAAATGGCTGTTAATATCTCTGAAAAGATTAAAAATAAAAATAAGTTAAATACAAACAATATGAACTACTCTCCATACAACTTGGCTCAGCTTTATAATCTTAAGTACAATAATATCAATTTACATAACACCTCTACCGGTGAGATTTTAAAAATTATAAAGAACTTTGCTTGGAAAAATTCACAGGATTTCTACGAAATTCCTTTGAAGCTTTTAAAAATCAGTGCACCATTTATTGCTTCTCCTTTAAGCTATATAATAAATAAGTCTTTATCTACAGGGATTTTTCCTGACAGAATGAAATATTCAATTATTGTCCCACTACATAAAAAAGGTGCTTTAAATAATGTAGCAAATTTCAGACCAATCTCTTTATTACCTTCCTTTTCTAAAATCTTTGAAAAAGTTACCTACAAGAGACTACTTATGCATTTTCAAGCCAGTAACATCCTTACTAATGATCAATTCGGATTCAGAAATAAATTATCAACTATTTTTAGACCTAGAAAAAGCCTTTGATTGTGTGGACCATACAATTTTGTTATCTAAATTAAAATATTATGGAATAAAAGGTAGGCTGCATTTATTGTTAGAATCATACCTTACTAATAGATATCAGAGAGTAAAATTTAATAATATATTCTCTAAATGGGGAAAAATTACCAAAGGTGTTCCACAGGGATCGATTCTGGGTCAACTTTTGTTTTTGGTCTATATTAATGACTTACCTTCTTTTATCAAGCGCTTTGGCCTTCATAATACCTCAATAATTTTATTTGCTGATGATGCAAGTGTATTAACAAATGATCTCAACTTCATGAATCTAGAAAACAAACTTTCAATTGTATTAAAACTAATGAACGAATGGTTTCATTCTAATATGCTTTTGCTGAATCTGGACAAAACTTGCTGTATGAAATTCTCTGCAGAACAGGGTTACCTCAATAATCTAAATATTACCTATGGTAATAATA
>NW_019725006.1:28593-43576 GCF_002891405.2 Cryptotermes secundus | reverse complement strand
TATGGAACCCAGAAGTTTGTCATCATGTTCATAAAAGCCCTTCACCTTTATCTGTGGTGGGCCAAATTAATAAAGTCCATTCCACCCCATCCTGTGTCTCTAAGGTCCATTTTAATATTATTCCTTCGCCTATATCTAGGTCTTAGTGGCCTCTTTCCTTCTGGCTTTCTTGACAAAATATGCATCTCTCCCCATGCATGGTACATACCCTACCCATCTCATCCTAAATGAATCTTATAAATATCTAGGAGGTAGCTGTGTGGTGTGGCTTGCAGTCAGATTGTTAAACACAAATGAAAATTATTCAGGAAAACCAATGATGGACTGCATTACCTGATTTGTAGTAGCAGTCTCTTGAAAAAAGTAATAAAAGTCAGCTAATAGACTCTATTAAAATTCTGACATCGAGCGCCATCCACTATTGCTATTGAAAAGCAAAATTTTTGTGGTTTCTACAGTGTCCGTTAGATGTCCATCGCATCAATACATCGATGGTCCGATTCTAAACCCATATGGGCTCAGGGTCATTTCAGTGAAAATATTTGAATATTTCGAGGCAGCTCACAGTTTGGGAACCACTGACCTAACCCATTTATTCAATCGTTGTTTTCGGCTCTCTCATTTTCCAGATACTTGGATGGAAGCAGAAATAATAACTTTACCTAAACCTGGCAAAGACCCGAAATTTCCTCAAAATTTACGTCCGATCAGCCTCCTGTCCACAATAGGGAAACGATTCGGAAAATAATTTTGAAATTCCTCCGTAAACATATTGAAGAAATAGGCCTGCTCAACGCAAGCCAGTTTGGTTTTCGTGCACGTCACAGCACGACATTGCAATGTATGAGGCTGGCGGACCACGAGACCCTTAATTTCAACAATAAAATGTCTACGGCTGCAGTGTTCTTGAACATCGAAAAAGCATTTGATACCACGTGGCACTCAGGATTGTTCTATAAGTTATCAAAATTGGAATTCTCGAACAGTTTGACCAAACTTTTTGGGACCTTTCTTTCTAAACGTAAATTCAGGGTCTCGGTTGAAGTCGAAATGTCAACAATATTATATTTAAGCAACGTGTTGCACACTACACGATAAATGATACAAACTCCGTCCCAAGTGCAAACAATATATATTATATGTCTTTGATCTTGCTCTCTTTCACATTACATGTTTCGGCCTCAAACGGCCATCATCAGGTGTATACTCTTACGTTGCTTCTACACTGCACTCAGTCTAACATTTAACATTTAAAGACACATCGTTCCTTTCCTCGTTATTATCAACATCTACCTCGTTGATATCTGTCTTGTTTATAGACTATTTTGCACACGTCAATTTTGATTTTCCTGTAGTAGCACAATAAAATCTTTAGTGGTAGGGGTGGTAGATCACTGGCAGTTTTGACACAAAAAGTCGATCTCAACCTGTTTGAAGCTGGACATGCCTGCACTAGAGGATCACATTTTCTGAGCTCCCGGATGAACAAATTTGGAATCTTCGCAGCAACGGACTGCACGGGCCGGTGTTCAATTTCCGGGTGGGCCAGACTTTTCTCTGCAGCGCCCATACCGGCTTTGGCCCCACACAGTCTCCTATACAATGGTTACCAGGCGCTGTTTTCGTCGAGATAACGCGGCGTGAAGATGCCCATTACACTACCATCTAGTGCCGAGGTCAAGAATGGTGGGGCTATACCTCCACTCCCCATAAATTATTATGGAGTAGGTAAGGTAAAATTGTCCCTGCGCTTAATCAGCTAAGCATTATGCCCTGAAGACATATGGGTGTGTGGAGGTGAATGGTCAGCTTCACGCCGGCGGTACCGATGCGATAGGGGTCTGGGCAGGACCCAAAGTGGTAAAGAAAAAGGTAAAGCTGTCTCTGTGCTTAATTAATTAAGCACTCGCCATGAGGTGGTATGGGTGAGTGGAAGTAGAGATCCACATTTTCTTGACCTCGGCAATAGCTGCAGGTGACTGGTCAGTTTGAAGCCCCGGCCGCTTTACCCCCGGGGAAGGAGTCCCCGGTACCATTCGGGAGAACAGAACAATCTTAACTGCCTGGAAATTATGGCATAGTGTATACTTAATTAAGAACAGAGATAATTTTTCTGCAATTAGTTTATATTATTGCATTTCATATATTATTAAATGGAGTCGAGATGTCACAGTCGGTATACCGACAGGCTGAGCCTACGCTTCATTTGAAGCGCAGGATTGCTGATGGGATAATCAAAAGGGAAACCACAATAGAACTCTGTAGGTCACGGTGCAAGGGCCGAAAATGCCCACCCCTTATACATTAATTCATTCTTACCGACAGGCTACGAGCTGGACGACCGAGGAGTTGGAGTTCGAATCCCGGTAGAGTCATGTATTTTCTCTTCTCTACGTACTCCAGACCAGTTCTGAGGTCCACCCAAACTCTTATACGATAAGAATCTGAGACATTTATCTTGTTGGTAAAGTGGCAGGGGGTGAAACTGATGACTCACAACCAGCTAGTGCCAAGGTCAAGAGAAGTGTGGATCGATATATCCACTCCCGCTTACGCCTTCATGGCGTAGTTCTTAATTAGTTAAGCAGAGATTATTTACCTTTACCAGGGATAACGACACCTTTTTACCTTTACTGATCACTGTGGACGGCTTGTCCCCTGCAACGCAAATATCCTCTATGCGAGGCAATAGTGGGCCCACTTAACAGTAATAGTTCCTTCCATCTAACTTTTAGTCACATTCAGAGCTGATAAGTTTCAATGACGTTTACTATCATTTGCAATAATTGGTGCTCATTCGAATGGTGGGCGTTCAGTTTACCTCAATACTGTGGGATGACCTTCACGTTCAGTCACAGGCATACATACGAGTAGTTGCAGTGCAGCAACGAGTCATTACGTGTCCAAGATGGGCAGAGGAATAAGCGTGCAGGAATATCCCAGACCCAGTAGGCCCCGCACACATACGTCACCGAGTCCGTATGCAGCACTTCACACATTTCCTCCTGCGAACAGTGTAACAATTTCATGGGCACGCAGTGATGAAGCACGTAAAAGTGTCAACCGGTTCACTTCATTATCGTCACCATCAGCTGACATTTCCTGCAAGGAATGTCGCCTTACTGCCAAACTTACTTCGTTCTTCTCGCATCCTCGCAAAAGCGCCATGTCCTGTACCCCTCTGTGTGTCTTCTCATGCTTCGTTTCTCCAGTGCTCTTCTGCTGAATGTGTTCACTTGAGGTTGTCCCACAGAAATGCATATATTGTCCACGCCACACACTGCATTCAAAGTTTGCAGTGAAATGTGAATTCTGGGGTTTCCTCAGCGCTTCCAAGCAAATTCTCGGATACTGCCGCGGCTGGAACACGTCCACTTGCTCCCAAACCCTTTCCAATTCATTTCACTGGACGCAATACAGTCTAGTTCCTCAACAACCCACAGAAATGAAGTGACCGCCTTCTAGAGCAGTGGTTTTCAGATTCTGCAGGTAACACATTTAGTCCAGAACAACATATTGTTCCGAGATCAAACCTGATACAGGTGTTGTTAGATATGCCTGTGCAGTTTTAGTATTTGTATATTCCAACATTTTTATAAAATCCAAAAACACCTTATTACCTATGTATTCATACATGTATACACATATATAGAACTTTTTAAACTTTGTTGGCTGGTTGACGTTTCTGCGATTTACGGCAATCGGTGTACCTCCGGCTGCGAAGGGCACACTAATTCTGCCGATGAATCAGCATACTTGATGGCCAATAACATTTGGAATGAACGGAAGTAATCAACTTGTGGACCGCTTGACGGCATCCTGTTTCACGGCTAGCAGTGCCGTACATTAATTGGAGTCCGTTTATGATGTATCAGCAGTAGGCTGCAGTTATCAGCTCCGTAAGCCATTTGTTCTCAGTTACAGTTAGTGAGCATTGTGGTACATCATGGGGCGGTATACTTCAGAGCAACGTGTATTTCTGTATGACACCTACGTGAAATGCGGATCTGCTAGAAAGAGTCGGAGAAAATTTCTACGTAAATTTTGTCATGCAAGAGTACCCAACAGACAAACAATTCACAATTTGGTGAGCAAACTTTAAAACATGGGAACCATAATAGACAAAAAAAAAACATAAACGTCGAGTGCTTATTGGGAAGAACTGAGAAGACGTAGAGTTCAGACGTGAACATAAAACTAAAACATTTCTTAAATGTCTAGCTCGAGAAACTGGGGTGTCAAAGCTTAGTGCAAGAATGGCACCAAAATTGCTGAAGCTTAGACCATGTAAATCAACAGCAATCAGAGCCGCGCGATCCAGCTAGGAGTGTTCATTTTTGCAGTTGGTCTCTACAGTCTTCTCGTCGAAATTAAGATCGATCCGCAATTTACAGGGGTAGGTTTTCCAACGTCTCATATGATCTGCGAATTGTAACTATTTAATCCCTAACTTTATCGGCCAACAGGCATATTGATCATCGGCAAATTTGTATGCGCCTTACAAACGGCAGTGCACCTTTCGCCGTGAACGGGTCAACAAAATTAAGAACCTCCCTCTGTGTGTGTGGGTGTGTGTATATGTGTTTGGTAAAAAAGGTAAACCTATCCCTATGCTTAATTGATTAATCATTACGCCATGATAACATACAGATAAGTGGAGGTACAGCTCCACCTCGACACTAGATGGAAGTGACTAGTCAGCTTCACGGCCTGGCCGCTTTACCTCCGAGGAAGACAAGGGATTCGGTGGGCCCCAGAATCGATCTGGACGCTGTGGAGAAAATCTCTTAATATTGCCGGGAATCGAACCTCGGCCGTCCAGCCGTAATCCATCGCTATATCAACTGATCTATTCCGGATCTTTGTCTCTCTCTGTAATTCTTTCTTTCCTTCCCGCCTTTACCATTCATTTCGTAAAATACTTAGTCCTTTTTGCTTTCCCCAAGTACAATCTCAACTAACGCACAGGTCAAAATTACATGGATCTAAACATTCACTCCCCCACACGTTTTCATGATGTAGTGCTTGATTAGTGAACCACAGAGACAATTTTCCTTTTAACTTTCTACGTTTCACAATTGGCAAATAATAACAGAATTGAACATCTATTCCGGTCCGGAATTTGGAAGCGAAAATTTGACAAGAGAACCAAAACGAATCATTAGGACTGATAAAAGTCACAAAAACCGTGGCCCAACACAATTCTGATTAGCTTGTTTCACACAAAGTCAAGGTTGTAAACGTCCTTCCAGTCCTTCAGTCCCGACTAACAAACAGAACCACGTTTCTAATATGTCCAGATCTATCTAGTATCGAACGTTATACGCATGCATGCTAAGAGTAAAACTCCATCCCCGGAGCAGAAAAACTTCAGCCACAGAATGCAATTTGTTTCAACACCCTTGGTAGCCCGTTCACGGCCATCACGCAGTGCAGCTCGGTCAGTGTGCAACATACGGGTATATACGTGACGAGAAACGAAATATTGCGGAAGAACAAACAGTGCAGTATACGTCCGGTCAAGACATCCAGACGCCCTTCAACCGCACTGAGACACGTGTACTATGTAACATAGCAAACAGTAAGCGTTGTCCAGTGAGTGTTACGGACCGAACACAATTACGAGTAAAGAGGAAATTTAACTCATTATGATTTCAGTTTAGTATTAAAAGAACTAACTCCGTGGCCTAAAGTTCGCAAACGAATAATACCGACAGAGGGGACGCCGCTTGTCAGCGAAGTTAGTTCCAACTTCAGCGGATAGCGGTTGTCGCGTGATCAGCGCAACGTTTCCCTACGGCCGTTAATTTCGTTTTACTAGACATACATTTCAGAAAATTTGGTAGCGCCAGGAATCAAAGGCGGACCTCTAGATATGAAGCTAGAACGCTGACCACTTAACCACAGAGGCGGTCCAAACACACTTGTAAACTACAGTGGACAGTAAACAAAGATGATTGTTCGGAAATCACATAGACCGGAGATACGAGAGACCAACTATTTTCTATCCGGATTACCTACGAAGTGCAAGCAAACAAAACGGTTTCTGTTCCCTTATTTTGCGTGAGCATGCCGGAGTGGCCTTCGCCGCAACAGCAGTGATTTACAATTATATTGTTTTTCACTGCATGAGGAACTGCCAACTGGCCGGGCTACCTGCCTCCCGTTTGTATACATGTACTCCGTAAACATTCTGAACGAAACGCAGCATCCCACACTTGCGAAAGGATCACTGCTCTCGACTGCCCCCGTAACTGATAGTGTAACCCTTTCTGCGGGTGCGGTCGTAATACCAGTTGATGATAAAAAGTCCCATGTGTATGAACTGGTGTCACAAGCAAGGTGTGAATCTTCACACGTATCCTGGTACAGAAATCTTAATCAACGGGCGTAATTCGCACATTATACCTAAACGTCATAACGCCAAACATTTTCAGTGCACTTCCGAAATACAATTTGATTCTAAATTGTTGTCTGGGTTTCCATGTCCCATAAACGGAAACACAGACAATAATTTAGATTCATAATATATTATGTGACACTTCAATGGCCTACCCGTTTCACGGAGCAAATTCGCTCGGTCCTCGTTATCAATATTTCTGACTTGTACTCAGGTATTACTCGGTTCGAATCTCGGTCGGGACACAATCACAAAAATTTTTCGTTGTTTCTCTCAGATCCTCCAAGCAAATGTTGGGATATTACTAGGCAACGAACGCTTCCTTCCATATTCCTTCCTATTACTTATCCACTAATTATCCTACAATTCAATGCTACATAATTTCAGCTACTGACAGCGCTGTTAAACGAACTAATTTTTGAAGAACACATTTTTGAGTAACTAGAGACGGGGTTGAGAATGGCAGTTAGATTTACTAGACTCTTGCATAACGTAACTATAAACTACTACGACAGTCTCACTGAGTTAAACACTCAGCAACTCTCGGCTGACTCCACTCAATTCAAGTCAACTGACTGCAGCTCTAAAATTGTCCCGACACGGAACGCACAAAAACAGCGTTCCTCATTGTTGCAGCCCAACTCTTGCAGTGAGAACAATTTTGTTTTCTAAGCTGTTACTCATTAACGGCTGTTTTTTTGCTTATCTCGCGATCGTTGCCCAGCAACGGGTCTATATGCCGGATTGCTCCATCATTACAGTCGTACCGCCATTACATTATTCCGATGGCTGTGCTTGCGACATCAGTGATCAGCCTCCCCGTTACTCGTTTCTCATGGTGATTGCTCTCCAACTGCTCGCTCGTCTCCCTCCTTAATGCTGCTCGTTCCAAGCGGTTCCATGATAAGTTGCGCCTGGTCAGGTTACCACCATTATCTTTTTAATTCGGTGCGGGCAAAAGTTCCAAGAGTTGTCAATGCTCCTACATCTCCGGCTCTTAAGGGGCTAGTAGTCTCTTCTTTCGTTTCGGGGAAAGCCAACCTTACCATTCCATGTAACCCGATTGAAAACTCAACTGCTCTCTCCCCGATGATTTGTCCGAAGACTTCATGAAATGTCTCCTAGCTCCTCAGACGCAGCTCTCGTCTCTTGCTTCAGTTTCTTACGCCATTGTTTATTGGAGGACACGCCAGACGTCTTTTCTCGAACGTACGTCCTTTAGGAGTTCCGCGTGCAACATCGTCGTTGTTTGCTTCTTGACGAACGTGTCGGGTCATCCACCCCCTGGTTGTGGCGAACTTACTTCGAGACCACCATCGCCCTGTGACCGGCGGTACCCTGCGTCTAGATGCCGTCACCATACCGTTCCTTCAGATTTCCGATCGTCTTTAGGGTGTTCCTGATGCACCGTTGCTGCCTTCGTTTTTTTTTGGACTTGACTCCATCTTTACTGGATAGGAATTCGTCGCATCTTTGCAGGGCGTCGTCTCTTCGACTGTCCTTCATTTCTTCTAGCCAGTCATCCTCCTTGCCTATCTTCGATAATCCGGTCAATCCAATCCCAATTCTGACACAAGTCGTCACGTGACTGGCTACAGACGTGTTTTGGATTGATGATCGGATTAACTCGACCCTTTGATACAGCTCATGATTGCAATCTTCAGTCCACTATTACACATACACACACGCACTAATGTCCACATTCACGTCTTTAGTAACAGTTGTTTGGTAGCGGTTTTCAACGGCGGACGTTCCTCTTCCTCTGGTTTCCCGAACAATCACCGGCCTCAGCTTCCAGTTTTAAAAGCAAGAGGTCACAGCGACTGAACATCAGCAGTTCCTTAACTCAGTGACTCATCAACAAACTCAAGAAATTCTCGCTCTCCTGCTTATAATATTTCGTCACGGAACGCAGAGGAAATACCGTTCCGTTACTATCATGCAGTTGTTTCCGTGGAAACGTGTTCTGCGAAACCGTTATTTGGCAACAACTGTTGTACGTGGTCTGTCCAAAAAGAAAGCGATGTTCCTTTTTAAAACATTTATTTATAAGCTTACAACTTAATAAGTCTTGTCTATTTCAAAGTACTCCCTTCCACTGTCCATACACGGCTTCCAAAGTATTTTTCTATGTGTGAAACGCGTCCTGGAACACATTTTATGAGATAGCAGGTAGATCACATTGCCAATATTTTTCTAGCTCTTCTATCGTCTGAAATCGGCGGCCTTTCGGAGTGGGTTTCAAATTTGGGAACAAAAAATTCTGAAGTGACAAAATCTGGAGAGTAGGGAGTTTGGGAGACGACAGTCGTCTCGTGCTTCGCCAGAAATTCACGGATGAAGAGCGACGTGAGTGCAGGTGCGTTATCGTGGTGCAGCATCCAAGCTTGTTACTCCATCCCTCAGGCCACATCCTTCGCTCTGCCTCCCTCAAACGCTTCATGACCTCCAAGCAAAACTCTCCATTTACTGTCGGACCACGTGGAACAAACTCATGATGAACGGTGTCCTTCACATAAAAAATGTTCAACAACACCTTCTCATTTGATCGACTCTGACGTGCGTTTTTTGTTCTAGGCGACGATCTTCCCACCCACCGCGACGATAGAGTTTTTGTTTCGATATCCTACCTCTACACTCACTTCCATCACAGGTTACGACGTTTTTCAGATAGTTTCGTCAGCATTTGTACGATAAAACAGTTCCTGACTGACGGTGACAAGGTTCGTTTTTGCTAATCTGTAAAAAACTTTGAACAAATTTTGTAGCAAAACGATGCTTCTCAAGTTTTTAGGTCAAAATTGTGTGGCAAGAAATTTTAATGATGCCTACTCCTTCAGAAACTTCACGGGCATTTGGGGGGGGGCGATTTTCACCAATCACAGCACTCACTTTCTCAACATGATCTACCGTTGATGTGGAATGCCGTCCTGATTAGGGATTTTGTTCGGTGGATTTTCTGCCAAATTTGAAACGTTGGTACCATTCATAACACCGTGATCTGCTTAAATAATCCTCTCCATACGCTTGCTTCAACATCTGAAATGTCTCTGTAAAAGTGTTAGCCAATTTGAAAGAGAATTTCACGCAAAGGCGTTGCTCTTCACGGTCCTTCAATGTTTCTAATTGCAAAACTAGCAAAAGGCACAAGGGACAGGTTCACTCTACCGCATGTGCTCGATGACTAATTGACGTGGCGTGATCGAACAGGTTTCGCGTTAAATTTTTAATAATTCAATCTCCTCTTTTGCTGAAATGCATATTAACCATACCACAGCATAAAAAAATTGCAAGAAAATTACCTAAACCTGGTCTTTTGTTCACTGCTTTTTATCTCCAATGTTGTATCCCGCACCTGGAATCGATGTCATATCCCAGTAGCGATACAGTTTGGCTAGGGCGAGCGGTTTCCTCGGGAGTCAATACGTGGTAGCTTCAAGCAACAGCAGAGGTAGTTTAATGTACAACTATTAAAATGCAACGCTTCAGCCTGGGCAGCCACCGACTTCCTCTATCCGACAATCCGTCCCCACGGATCGTAGACTGTTGTGATCGAGAAAAGCGTCTTGTAACGCCCAATCGGACGTATATATTCCTTCCTCCTTAATTCTCTAATAACGTCATACATCACATCAGCTTAAACTTACATTGCATCAGCTTAAAACTTTCAGAACATTCTCTTGCTTACGGTATATGCGTCCCCCTTGGATTTTGATTGAACTTGACAAAATTTATGAGGTTGGAGAGTGCACGATTGTCATTGTCTTCTAGTTGAAAAGAAGTATATTTTGGTATGATAATACGGGTGAGAGGTCGAGTTACATTCTTTTAATATTTCGTCATATTATAGCCTCTTCCTCACTTCATGTACTTAAGGTAGTTATTTTAATTGTTCACCTTCCTTCATTTTTAAGCATCTCACTTGCAATAATCCCTATTAAGTCAGTTACCTTATACAACAGCTCACTATGTACAAGGTGGTCCCTGTATACATATTAATATAGCCCAGTTTATACCAGGTATTCCCATATACAACACTGGTATAATACATATGCAACATTTATACGAGGTATTCCCATACATAACTCTGGTATAATACATATGCAACATTTATAGCAGGTATTCCCATATACAACTCCAGTATAATACATATACAACAACTCCCCCTTCAAACGAAGGCTCAATTTACACATTAATTGGGCCTAGAAATAGGATTTCGCGGCTCTTAATCACCTCGACCTCCTGAATTCAGTGTTACCGCTTTTCGCTGAACTACANTATGAGGTTGGAGAGTGCACGATTGTCATTGTCTTCTAGTTGAAAAGAAGTATATTTTGGTATGATAATACGGGTGAGAGGTCGAGTTACATTCTTTTAATATTTCGTCATATTATAGCCTCTTCCTCACTTCATGTACTTAAGGTAGTTATTTTAATTGTTCACCTTCCTTCATTTTTAAGCATCTCACTTGCAATAATCCCTATTAAGTCAGTTACCTTATACAACAGCTCACTATGTACAAGGTGGTCCCTGTATACATATTAATATAGCCCAGTTTATACCAGGTATTCCCATATACAACACTGGTATAATACATATGCAACATTTATACGAGGTATTCCCATACATAACTCTGGTATAATACATATGCAACATTTATAGCAGGTATTCCCATATACAACTCCAGTATAATACATATACAACAACTCCCCCTTCAAACGAAGGCTCAATTTACACATTAATTGGGCCTAGAAATAGGATTTCGCGGCTCTTAATCACCTCGACCTCCTGAATTCAGTGTTACCGCTTTTCGCTGAACTACAGTCCAAGTCTTGGAGCGGAATGGCCTCGGGGTTCTCGGATAAACTTTCATTACTTGTTTTTATGTTAATATTGACTATATTTCCAGCCCCGCTTGATTTGGTGGATAGCTTTACATCTTCTACCGGCCCCATAAGGGCCCTTACCGTGTTACTTCTATGCCATCGTCCCAAAATGAACCGTCCCAACCTATAAATTCCGTACATGGAAATCAGATATCGTATCGTTAAAGGCCCAAGCGATGCCCTTACGATAGGTAGTTGTTGCTTCATTAAGTTAGTCAGATCTTCTGATTTTTTCTCGAACTGATTAATNACATATTAATATAGCCCAGTTTATACCAGGTATTCCCATATACAACACTGGTATAATACATATGCAACATTTATACGAGGTATTCCCATACATAACTCTGGTATAATACATATGCAACATTTATAGCAGGTATTCCCATATACAACTCCAGTATAATACATATACAACAACTCCCCCTTCAAACGAAGGCTCAATTTACACATTAATTGGGCCTAGAAATAGGATTTCGCGGCTCTTAATCACCTCGACCTCCTGAATTCAGTGTTACCGCTTTTCGCTGAACTACAGTCCAAGTCTTGGAGCGGAATGGCCTCGGGGTTCTCGGATAAACTTTCATTACTTGTTTTTATGTTAATATTGACTATATTTCCAGCCCCGCTTGATTTGGTGGATAGCTTTACATCTTCTACCGGCCCCATAAGGGCCCTTACCGTGTTACTTCTATGCCATCGTCCCAAAATGAACCGTCCCAACCTATAAATTCCGTACATGGAAATCAGATATCGTATCGTTAAAGGCCCAAGCGATGCCCTTACGATAGGTAGTTGTTGCTTCATTAAGTTAGTCAGATCTTCTGATTTTTTCTCGAACTGATTAATCTAGGTCTAGACAACTAAAATATTTTGATTGCCCCAACTGATCCAAGATCTCTGTTATATCCGGTAATGTATAAGCATCTCCAATGGTCTTGTCATTCAGCTTTCAGAAACCTACTACCATCCGCCATTTTCTTTCCCCACTATTGTCGGCTTTCTTTGGTACAATTAGTTGAGGGCTGTTCCATGGCGAACTTCTTTCTGCAATGATTCCATTTTCTAGTAAATTACTGACCTGGCTTTCTATTTCCGCCTTTTGCGACTCGGGTAGTCGATAAGGCCTCGTGTGTACAGGGCTCGTGCCCGTTACCACATTTATTGAGTGCTTCACGGTGGTGGTGCAACTCAATTTGTCTCCTGATAAGTAAAATATATCCTGATAGTCTTTGCAGGTTTCCTCCATCACCTGCTTCTCTTCGGGGTTCATGTTATCCATCATCAGCGCCCCTAGTAACTCCTGTGTCCTATTCTGAGTACTTTTACTAGTCGTGGTTAGCGATCCCCCAAATTTTTGGAATTTTTCCCTTTCTTCCACGTCACATGCTACCCATTTTATTTCGGGAATTTCTATTATTACGTCTGTCTCCTTGGTATTTAATATACTAGTGATAACCTGATTGTTCACTACCTTAGTCAAGGCACTAGCTAAATACACCCCTTCTGTTACTTTCGCTTTCTCTATTACCCCTTCTGCCCCTTCTACTAAGTCCTCCACGGGTATTCTCGCTATCATTTCTGACCTTCGGGGAATTTTTATGGTGCAAAATCTGTTGGTTCGGGTGTTCCCCTTTTCCTCACCAATTACCTTGGTCCATTAGCCCCAAGGCGTTTTAAATACCACCTTGTTGCTCTTGAAACAGATTGTGGCCATTGTAAATTGTAGAAAATCTCTACCAATTATTCCATCATAAGCAAGGTCTACTTGCTTGTTTACTAATTGAAATTCAAACCTGACCTTGTGTTGGCCTTCACTTGCGCACGCGTTCACCGTGCCATGGGTTTCCACTACTGATCCGTCTACACATCTCACCCGCACCTTTTGAATGGGATCGAACACTGTGGTGCCTATTAATTTAGGGCTTTTTATCAGGCTAACTTCTGCTCCTGTGTTCAGTAACAATTACGATCTTTCGCCCTTACTAATATCTACATCAGACTCTAAAAAGTCACTATCACCGTCGTAAATGCAGCCTATTGCGTAGCACTGACCGTTTGAGGGCTGCTGCGACTAGTTGATGAGTGACTGAGTTAATCAGTTAGTTAGTTTGGTCAGTCAGTCAGTGAGTTCTAGATTTTCTGAGGTTGTCTTTGTTAGCTGTTGCTGTGAGGAGATGGTAGTTGAGGCTGGGGATAGATCAGGAGCCCAGAGGAAAGGGTCAATTAACAATTCTTCGTGGAACCAAGTGACTTTTAGACGCCCCCATATATAAAGTCCTACATTTCATTTGAAGTGTAGGATTAATAAAGGGTTAATTCAAAGGGGAAGCACAATATATCATTGAAGTCGCAGTGTGAGGGCCGGTACATATGGCTCACCCCTCATACTCAAACTCAAACAACAAACCTAAGATGTTAACATGTGGAAGGGAAACATTCAGTACCTGCAGTAAGATGGAGAAATAAGAGATTTGTAAATGTGGGGAGACACAAATAAATTCACAAACGTATGAGGACCAGCACCCAATGATCCTACTGGAAGGAGAACAGATTTGAGATGGGAAGGCCACAAGTAAGTGGAAGAAACATCTGTAGAAAAGAGAGCTAAGGCTAAGGCTTGTGAAGTAAAGTCCTTCACAATCTTATTCCAGTGCATGTCACACTAAACACAAACAAAACATAAATTCATAAAGCTAACACTTTTAAACATTATATGCCTANACATTCAGTACCTGCAGTAAGATGGAGAAATAAGAGATTTGTAAATGTGGGGAGACACAAATAAATTCACAAACGTATGAGGACCAGCACCCAATGATCCTACTGGAAGGAGAACAGATTTGAGATGGGAAGGCCACAAGTAAGTGGAAGAAACATCTGTAGAAAAGAGAGCTAAGGCTAAGGCTTGTGAAGTAAAGTCCTTCACAATCTTATTCCAGTGCATGTCACACTAAACACAAACAAAACATAAATTCATAAAGCTAACACTTTTAAACATTATATGCCTAGGGATCCTGGCCCCTTTGGCCCTTAGGGATGATCTGCCCAACTGTCATTTATGTCGCATGTGCATAAAACGGATAAAGAATATCGGCATATCTACATATCTCGATTTCTGTCAACACACACAGATATGTTGATATTCTATATCCCCTATATGCACATGTGACATAAATGGAAGTTGGGCTAGATAGAATTAAGGTTTGATTTCATCCTCGTCACCTTTATATTTCATGAAATCATTTATTCAACTCCCACGCCATGGAAGATTGTTACGAAAACTGTTTCAGAAGATCTTCAGTGCTGGAAAGGTAGTAAAAATTAACTGAATATTATTACTTTTTTCAAGAGATTGCTACTACAAATCAGTTAATGCAGTCCATCATTGGTTTTCCTGAATAATTTCCATTTGTGTTTAACAATCTGACTGCAAGCCACACCACGCAGCTACCTCCTAGATATTGTAACGTGTTTACGTTACCGAATACGCCGTAGAGATCGTTAACTGGTTTATTGAACAATCTACAAATAACGGCTACAACTAATTATCACAATGTCACGGGTTTCCACACTTTACAAACCCTACAACAAATCTCTTAACACAATCTTCACTTGTCTTCACGTACTGATAACGCGGGAGCTATACAAGTCTCCCTGAAATACACACTCCGGGTATAACTGTACTACAGCAATC
>NW_019725006.1:11512-28532 GCF_002891405.2 Cryptotermes secundus | reverse complement strand
CATTTGTGTTTAACAATCTGACTGCAAGCCACACCACACAGCTACCTCCTAGATATTTATAAGATTCATTTAGGATGAGATGGGTAGGGTATGTACCATGCATGGGGAGAGATGCATATTTTGTCAAGAAAGCCAGAAGGAAAGAGGCCACTAAGACCTAGATATAGGCGAAGGAATAATATTAAAATGGACCTTAGAGACACAGGATGGGGTGGAATGGACTTTATTAATTTGGCCCACCACAGATAAAGGTGAAGGGCTTTTATGAACATGATGACAAACTTCTGGGTTCCATAAAATATTTCTGAGTGACTGGCAATTCCTAAAGGACTCAGCTCCATGGCATCAGTTAGCTCATTTAGGTCTTCAATCAAGTGGTCAATGTGGGATAAAATTTTAATAAGAAATTGTAGCAGTGCAGCCCAGCTTCGAATCATGTATATGCATTGGTACATACAGATATAAGTTACCTGGATATGGCCAAGTCTGGTTGATGTTGTGCAGCTGTAGAAGCAAGTGTCTTTGGCATAATGTTGCCTCAGCAGTTGTGGCAGAGAAGTGCAATTGGGGCTATCTTTCAGATCTGCATGTTTTCGTGTCCTACTTATAGTGAATCTCTTTTTTATGTTTAAAGTCATGAACATGGTGGACACTGTTTAGCGTAATAATCTCACCTGTACATAATATGACAGATTTGTGGGATGCACTAGCACTAAGCATTTGGCTAATTAGAATTCACATTTGCTTAACAAGTTACAGTCTCATTGTTATATATGCATTTGCAGGGAAACACAGACCCAATCACAGAGTCTTAGTTCAACTGGGATTTTGGCAAGTCCTACCTACCAAGTTTATTTAAATCGGTGTTGTTGGTGACGAGGCCAGTTTGAGTTCCATTACTTTTTCTGATACTCGTTCCAGTTCTTCTTCTTGTGACTTTGAATCGATGCTATTCCCATCTTCACCCTACCACCTACAACCATCATGAAGTCGGGAGCGGTTCATCGTCACAGGCTCTCGTGTCGTGTTTAGTATATGTTCCCAGGATACCAATATGAGACTTGCTATTAGCCCGCTTGAAAAGTTATCTGTAACACTGTGGTATGTACAGAGTTAGTTCAGTTATCTTAAATAAGGAAGCAATGTGGTGAAAGGATTATTATTTTGAATAACAGGTACAGTTGTTTTGAAGAAGATTAATAGTTTATTGAATAACTGTCTTTTCTTTTTTTTTTACAAAAAATTACACATTAACTCTCAGGAAACATCTCAAATAATTCTTCACTAATGCATGAATTTGTGGAAGTAAGAGAGTCAGATAGCCTGGCCTGAGTTTCAATAAAGGATTCTGGAGCTGGATATGACTGTATATTTTTGAAAGTTACAGAAGAAGCTGAGGGTTGTGGATGTGTATGCTACGGAAATGTACTGGTTGGATAGTTCGGAGAAGATGAGTACTGTTGCATTTGTGGAAAAGAACTGGGGACGTTTGGTTAGTGAACATCGGAGGGAAATTGGCAAGGGTAATGAGAGGAAGGATGCAGAAAACCAGTTGATCTACCCCTAATCCTTTTAATAACATTCAATACTTCAGTTTGGAACTCCAGTTGTTCATCAATTGTGAAACTTCCTAACGCTGGTAGCAATGACTCAAAAAATGCCAAAATGGGATTTGAAGTCTTCTCTGACTCAACTGGAACAGGCATATTCATACACTGTATGAGACTCTACTCCGACCTTTGTCGACCAAAGACTCTTGATGTTTTTCTCCCCTTCTTTGGGGCAATTTCTGTTTCTGGAATTTCTTCGATGACATGCGATTGCCTTCCTCTTCGATACTCGACTGAGTGGCCGCTGGTGCACTAGTAGCAAGTAAAAACTGAGGTGACGCGCATACACATACAGTCTTTCAGAATCAGCTCCTTGCCCAGACTTCATATTATTCCTCAGACTTCTCGTGAAGTTATCCCTTATTTTTCGCCATTTGCTGATGAGTTTGTTACCTAAAACCGAATTTTGGAAAATCGACATATTGTACAGATTCTTGTGTTCTGTTTGCTAAGCGCAAGGAACGTGTGAAAAATCTAAATAATTTGGGAAATTAATGTAAATATATTTATTGTTAATAAATATATTGTAGCGTGTTGGGTGTGTCACGCTAGAAATAACTTCATGCCGTTGTCTGATATAGCGAGTTTATTCCGTTCGCTCGCCTTACACACACTTTACAAACATTTGCCCTTGCAGTTTTACAATCACTGCTTACTGTATCTCAGCGATACTGGACTGTCTTCTCTGGCTGTTGTTCCAAGACTCTACTTTGAAGGCTGGATGAAGACTCACTTCTTAGTCGGCTGCTATCCCAAGACTGACTGCTTCTCGTCGAAGCTGGGCTATTTATAACCTCGGCCGCTGCTAGGCAAATGAATCCTCCGTAAATAGCAGAGGAAACGTTGCTTTGTTGATTCCGCGTTTCCTACGCAATGACCCATTGTTATTGCGTTGTCTCTGTGGGAAGGCTTCGCGTATTCGTCGTAACCTTGGAGATTCGATGTTCTCTACACAACGGCTCACTGTTGGGATTACAGTGCCGCTATTGTTACTTCCTATGCAACGGTCTATTCTAGTGTTTCCATAGAAGCGACTCTTCTGGATTCCAGACACGTTACATTGCTCCCTTCTAAAGGTTGTTCGTCCCCGAACAGCCTAAAGGTTCTCCCTCGGTTTCGATTCCGCGGTGTTTTGTTGGCAACGTCTGAATTCGGCATTGGTGTCCTTCGCGCATCTTATTGCGCTGTTCATTTTACCGCATCCGCCCCTCTCTTCAGTTGTGCTCGTCCCGAGCACTCCCGTGGTCCAGAATTGGTCGCCTTGTTTCACATTCATTCCTCGCTTTCATTCGTCCCACATTCGTTCTCTCTGGGGAGGCCGGTACTTCTATTGCCGGTTCCTCCCATATGGGCCGTTTCCCCTTTTTCGTTTCGGAGGGGGTCGACGCCTCCACATTTTCCAATTTTTTGTATTTCGTGGCGGGACAGGAAATTTGGTAATTCCCATAGCGGTCTCCTGTCCGGGGATTTTTCTATAGTCCTATATTCCCGTTCCCCTTATTATATTGCGTTTGCCCCCGTTGTCTCTTCCAGACATGTATGTTCTCGCGTTACCCTCCGGTATGTTGTTCCTGACCCAGTTCTTTCTGAGGATCCCGTTTCGCCGTGCTACTCTGGCACAGGAGGTCGTCCCCTTGCTGGAGAATCCCAACCTCTCGTGGGGTCCACACTTTTTCTGGGTGGTGTCCCTGAGGATGTCTATCTTGGGTCGTCCCACATTCGCCCGGCGTGTTGTCCTTCTGTAGTCGGCGGCCAATTCTTTACGCTAGCATCCGAAGGTTCCCTTGGGAGTTTCCTTCTTGAAGTCGTTTCTCCAACGTCGTGCCACTGTCGCGCGACGGGATGTCTTCCTGCGGTTTCCCTTCTGCCGTGTCGCTTCAACACGGCATGCTGTCGCTCTGCGGGCGACGGCCGATTTCATCTGGGGTCCACGATATTCCCGCTGCAAATCCTTCGGTTTCTGGCGGCGGCGGTCCGCGGCCAGTTTCCGGTCTCTACGTCATTTCTTCGGTTCTCTGACCGGTATTCTCGGGGCGTCTTCTGTGGGACCTCTTTTTTCTGTGCCTCTATTTCCCGGTAGGCAGTCATCTCTTTTTCCGTCTCGGGCACTATCTTCTTGTGGCTGGTGCGCATATTTTCTCGGATGGCGGCCGTCCTTGCTTGGATGGCTCTCGTTTCTGCTCGGAAGGCTTCTCTTTCTGCGGCCATTTCTTCTCGCCAGGCTTTCGAGTCGGCCCTCATTTCTTTATGTCGGGCGTCGGCCTTTTCTTCGTAAGCTATCATTTCCTTCAGCAGAAGTTCCAACATTTGCTGCATTTCCATTTGTTGTTGTTGTTGTTGTTGTAGGACGCGTGTGAAGGTTTGTAAAACACTTCTGACACCAATATAGCGTGTCTTGAGTTCGAATCTTGCTCGTCACGTGTGTAAGTCCTATCCCACTTCTGACACCAGTGCAGCGTGTTGGGTGTGTCACGCTACAAATAACTTCACGCCGTTGTCTGATATAGAGCGTTTATTCCGTTCGCTCACCTTACACACACTTTACAAACATTTGCCCTTGCAGTGTTACAATCACTGCTTACAATATCTCGGCGATACTGGACTGTCTTCTCTGGCGGTTGTTCCAAGACTCTCTACTTTGAAGGCTGGATAAAATCTCACTTCTTAAACGGCTGCTATCCCAAGACTGACTGCTTCTCGTCGAAGCTGGGCCATTTATAATCTCGGCCGCTGCTAGGCAAATGAACCCTCTGTTATAGCAGAGGAATCGCTGCTTTGTTGATTCCGCCTTTTCCTACGCAATGACCCATTGTTATTGCGTTGTCTCTGTGGGAACGCTTCGCGTATTCGTCATAACCATGGAGATTCTATGTTCTCTACACAACGGCTCACTGTTGGGATTACAGTGCCGCTATTGTTACTTTTTATGCAACGGTCTATTCTAGTGTTTCCATAGAAGCGACTCTTCTGGATTCCAGAGAGGTTACATTATTTTCATTTGATGTTTGAACATAACATTGTCTTGCAGCAACACACTTTTTTATAGGCACCATGGAAGTCGATGTACACTTGCAGACCTGCACTATTCTTACAGGATTGGGTATTCGATTCTCTGTCAAATCCTAAGAAAAACGTGCTGAGCAATTTGGACTGTCTTATGAGAAGAATATTTCCCATCATTCACAGAGGACAAGTGGGAAGGAATATCATTGAACTTTTTACAGCAGGCGAACTTCCCGAACTGCCTAGGGGCTATCGACGGTAAACATATCCGCATTGTGAAGCCTACTAAGAGTGGTTCGTTGTTCTTCAATTACAAACAAATTTTCTCTATTGTATTATTAGCAGTTGCTGATGCAAAATATAATTTTCTGTATGCTGTTGTAGGTTCCTATGGCAAGGAATCGGACAGTCTCTTATTTCAGAACTGTACTTTCAACAAAAAGTTACAATGTGGTGACCTCAACATACCGAAAGGGAAACCATTGCCAGGAATGGATCATCCCCCCATGCCTCATGTATTTGTAGGAGACTAAGCGTTTTCCTTGTATCGATAAGTTTTACGACCCTACAGCGGGAAGATTATGACACACACAAAAACAATATTGTCACGTGTTGAGTGTGTCACGCGACAAATAACTTCACGTGGGTCTCGGATTTAGCGACTCTTTATTGGGCACTCACACTTATACACCATACAATTATTATCACTTGTGGTATCATGCGACTTCTGCGATGTCTCGACTAGGTTCAAACTGTGTTGTATGAAGGCTAATTAGCTCTGTAGTAGTCGTATTCAAAGTCCAAGTAACATTGCGACTGACTGTCAGTCAGTCAGTAAGTCTTGGTATCGAGCACCCTCCTGGGGCTCATGACCAGATATTTATTGCTTCTCGACTGTTACCGTCTTGTTTCTGTGGGGCACCCTATCTGACAAGAGGACGGGTCTGTTTTTTGCATATGCTGCTGGTCCTTGCCAGCGCAGTGTTTCTCGGGTCCTAGTCACTTGGGATTTGCCACCATATTTTACTGTCTCACATTTGAGACTTCACTTTTCGTCGCCTCCTACTACTTGCAGGGTCACAGTGGAGGTATTCAATCCCACCTGCACACGGGGGAACTCTCAGCTCCGTGTAGTTGTAGCTCAGTCGCTCTCGGCTTATGTGGGTGTTCTGCGGACTGGATACGAAACACCATTCGACAAAGTTCGATCTCACGTGTTCGGCAATCCTTTACTTCGGGAACGCTCTTTACATGCTGGAAATGAGTGTATCCTCGTCCGCTGTTACTCAATGGCCTTCGTCGCTACGATTTGTCGCTGTGGGATTTCCGTAATTTCCATCGTAACCGTTGCGCGGCGATGGACATGAGATAGCTCGTCACAATTTTTAACTATCAGTTAACTAGAGCTCGAAGATATGTCGAATGTTCTTTCGGAATATTAAGCAACAAATGGAGAATATTGCATAGGCCTCTAAACATGAAATCTGGCTTAGATGTAAGCATTATGAATGCGTGTTGTATACTCCATAATTATGTACTTCAAAGAGATGGTTACAAATCTGAAGATACACTAACCATCGAAAGATTTAACGACACTGGAGACAAACCAGAAATCTTACAGGGAGTGATTAAAGTTTGGGTCAATTGCTTTGTAAGCAGTGTGGATAGCCTGCCATGGCAAGACAATTGTATTTAAATGTTTAAATGCTGGTTAGTTTAAAAGGAAGTAAATGGAGATCGAGAGGTAACTAGACATTGCAATGTTCGCTGAATATCTGGCATTTCTCTCCACTTCTTTGGCTGATATATCAACTTCCTCTGTATGTATGTATGTATGACTTAATGTATGTATGAAATGATAGGTCTGCTCGGCCCTTGCACTAAGACCTCAGTGGTCCATTGTGTTTCCCTTTTTTAATTATTCTCTCAGCAACACCACGCTTCGGATAAAGCACACGATTTTGGATGTGGGGGTGTCGACATAGTCACTTGGTTCCATAAAGTACTGACCCAAGTGACGTAGTCTTAAAGAAGCTAAAGCCTCACATTCACACTGGACGTGTGTGGCTGTTTCATTTTCTATCTGACATCTTTCACTAGTGGGACTATCACTTAGTCCCAGTTTGAACAGGTGTCCTTTGAGGTGACAGTTTCCTGTAAGTAGTCCTACCACCCATCGTAGCTGGTTCCTGTTGAGCTTCAACAGTTCTTATGCTCTTTTATCAGAAGGTCCTCGTATGAGTCCCTTAGCTTGCCTGAGTCCAGTTAAGGATTCCCAGTATTTCTTATGTTTTCTGTTAGTCCAGTCCCTGATTGCCTGTTTGGCAACTTCAAGAGAGATGCCACAGGCTGGTTCAGGTCCTATGAATGGATGCTCAGCTCCAATTTTAGCTAAATGGTCTGTTGCTTCATTTCCAGCAATACCCTCATGCCCCGGCACCCATATCAGTTGTACCCTGTTATGTTTGGCCTGTTCCATGAGGGTTTGGTGGCTATCCCAGACAAATTTTGAATTTATCTAGTGTTTGTCAAGTGCTTTGAGTGCTTCTTGGGTTTCAGATAGAATGTAGATGTTCCTATTTCTATAGTTCCTATCAAAATTCTCCATTATACATGCTTTAATGGCATATACTTCTGCCTGGAATACTGTCGTGTACCGCCCAAGGCTGAAACTAGGTCTCCGCCTTGTACCATGGCAGTACACAACAGCTCCAGTGCCTCTATGTGTCTTGAAACCATCTGTATACCAGATCAGTCCCCCTTTCCTGTCAGGCTGGAACACGTCTTCCCATTCACTCCTTTCAGGAAGATGGAATGTGAAGAGTTTTTCGTATACATGTCTCAGTATCATTTTGTCAGTCTCCATTTGTAATATGGGTTCTGTTTTCATGTCCTGAGTTATGTCTGCATGGCCCAAACCATCAGATCTAGGTTTCCATTGTCCACAGCACTGGAGAGGTAGAATCCTGCCCTGGCCTCTGCAGCCAACTGCATATGCAGTGGGGGGAGTCCAAGGAATATCTATAGTGCAGCTGTTGGAGAGTTTCGAAATGCTCCTGTAATACCTAAACAAGCGAACCTTTGCAATTTGTCATGTTCTGCCTTGCTTGTCTTGAACTTAAGTCTGGGCCACCATACTGTGACACCATAAGTAATTATATGTCTCACAACAGCAGTATATATCCAACGTACAACGTGTGGCTGCAGTCCTCAAGTTTTAACAAACATGCCCCTGCATGTCCAAAAAGCCTTATAGGCTTTGTTAATGACTGTGTCCAGCTACTTTTTCCATGTTAGTCCCATGTCTAATATTAGGCTAAGGTACTTGACATCCCTGGAGAGCTGGATTTTCTTATTGAAGATAATCGGTCCCTTAAGACCCTTTACATTTCTCTTCCTAGTAAACGGTATGATTACCGTCTTGTTGGGATTGATGGAGAGACCTGTTCTTTCACACCATCGTTGGACCACGTATAGAGCTGACTGAAGACGCTCTGATACAGTCGAAAGGATTTTTCCATTTCTGACGATTGCTATGTCATCAGCATATCCTACTGTATAATAACCATCATCATTAAGTCCCCACAGGAGATCGTCGACGACCAGACTCCACAACAGAGGCGAGAGTACGCCTCCCTGCGGACATCCCCTAGCCACGGACGACCCCAGGGTCTCTCCCGATAATGTAGCAGCTATGGTTCTGCTTTCCAGCATAGCATTGATCCATCTGCATATTGCAGGCTCTATGCCATGCCTTCTAGCAGCCTGTTTGATTACATCAAATGAGGTCCTATCAAAGGCTCCCTCTATATCAAGGAATGCTCCTAAGGCAATATCCTTGTGTTCAATTACACTTTCTATGCGTGTTACCACATTGTGTGGTGCACTTTCGGTAGATTTACCTGTTTGGTAGGCATGTTGTTTTTGGTGTAGAGGGCATGTCCTCAATACCCCGTTCCTAACATGCCTATCCACTAGCTTCTCCATCGTTTTCCAAAGGAAAGACGACAAGCTGATAGGGCGATAAGCCTTAGCCTCGGTATAATCAAGTTTCCGAGGCTTTGGAATAAACGTCACCTTAACCAGCCTCCAGGCTTTGGGAATAAAACCATATGAAAAGCAGGCTCTCTATATATGCGAGATAGGTGTGGAACTAAAAGTGCCGGTACAATTCCATCCGTACCAGCTGATTTAAATGGCCTGAAAGTGTTCAGTGCCCAACTTATTCTTGATTTATTAATTATGACTTTAGCCAGGTCCCAGTCTACCCTGTCCATTTTGCTTTGGCATGTGTCCAGGTTCCGCTGACCCTGTCCATTGTCCAATTTGTCAATCAATTTTTAATCAGGAAAGTGAACTCTGAATAATTCATTTAGCGTCTCCTTCCTCTTTGAGTATACTGTTCGTTAAGCAGCTTAATTGTGCTGACCTTATTGGTCGCATGTTTTGCCACGATTCTCACGAGTCTTGTAACTGTACAAAACTTTTAATACTCTTTAATTGACGCTATGTTCCTCTTTAGCCATTTCAATAGAGTGACTGATTTATATGGGAGACCCATCTGTTAAGAAGTTATGACATGCTTTTCGCTTTTTGACAGGAACAACTGCCTTGTTTTGTTACCTGCAGCTTGGGTGACCGCTAAAGGGACTTGGCCTATTATCAAAAGGCATGGTTGTTGTTTTCCTAAGATGTAAATATTGTTTTGCTAATAGGGTAGCTGTTATAAAATTGTCTTCGGAAGGGTGTAACTAGACCCTAAACTAAGAAATAACCGCTTTCACATGTAGGGTTCCGGGTTCAATATCTTTGGATCTCTTTACTCTAAAAGTTAGTAATGTGATTGTCTAGTACTGATGGTATGATGAATTGGCAGTTAAAATCAGCCATTAGGAAATATTCTTGTCTGGAAGAAAGGCCGTCGGTTCAAATCCTATACAGTGGATGAAGCGACGCTCCCGCAGAATAGAGTGGGCAGAAGCACTTGGCATTTTGATTTCACCAGAGGCAGACGTCATTGAGCTCGTCTCTCCAAGTTTATCTACATTTAACTTTCTTTAATTGTTTCGATTAATCTTTGATAATAATAAAGGGGCACATTACTCCGTACTTGCCAATAACGATATAGTGTTTCCTTCTGAAATAAACAATTTGTGATTAAGCAGAAATTCGAATATTTTATTTCTATCAGTGGACTAGCTTTAAATGTGCAGTCTCCGAGTTCACTTAGTTATTACCGTGACACAGCCCTGAGAAGAGTCAAAAGTGTTCTACCGAAGCGGGCAAATAAATAAGTCAAGTGTTCTACCGAAGCGGGCAAATAAATAAACATAAAGATAGATAGGCAACGGTCACGAGAAGTGGCGCCCAACGGTTGAAAGAAGTGACAGCCGAGGTGCAGTTGTAGTCTGGCACTGCCCGGTACATCATTGATCTCCTCCAGTACCCCCTCCATGAGGAGTGCTTGGCTTTCTTTATTTCTTTCTTGTAACAGGTCAGGGCTTCCTTATAGGTGTTCCACTGCCCTGTTCTTTTAGCTGTATTAAACAGCCTTCTTGTTTTGATCCTAAGCCCACAAAGCTGTTTATTCCACCAAGGTGTACTGCTTGGTCCGCGACTGGTCCTAACCGGATAATTCTGATTAAAGGACGAGATAATAGCCCGTTGCAACTGGTCAACAGACCGATCAACATCCTTTATTGTGCGTATATTAGGCGACATGGCCTCCAGATTTACCTTTAGGTCGTCTTTGTAAGACTCCCAATTGGTTCTCTTAGGATTCCTATAAGTAGTTTGATCTACTGTGATGTTGCTTATTTTAAAGCATATATATCTCTGATTCGATAGAGACGGCTCATCAGATACATGCCAATTACTTACCAGGTTTTCTATGTTATTAGTCCCTAGTGTCAAATCAATAACCTCCTTCCTATTGCAAACCACAAAGGTAGGTTCGTTACCATGGTTTACAATATTCAGGTTCGAACTCACCAGAAATTCCACAAGGCTCTCTCCCCTTGGGTTAGTGCCGGTGCTCCCCCACAAATGTGGTGCAACTTCTTCTGTAAGTACAACTGAGAAGTCGAGGGCTGGCTCTCTGTGTACTTCTTGTCGCAAAACAAATGCCCATTGACGTGCGAGGTTGCAATTATCAAGCTATTTCTTGACCTCACTATACAATGTTAGTAGTTTGAAATACGAAAGTGACTGTTTCCTTTAATATCAATGCATCAGTCTTCCCCTTTCAGAGGTCAAGTAAATTTAAATTATTACTAACCACGTCAATTGATTTTTACTTCTTTGGTCATGTTTGTTAGATAAAACAACGAATGAAAAATAACTAAAATATAACATAAATAATAGTTTTACATCAAATCTGACACAAAACAGAACCTGTCTTAGTGAAACCACACAAGAGTTATATATCGTAGCAGTCTGACTTAGCAATATTCAGTGAACAAAATAAGCTAACCTCTCTTATTGAAACCAAATACGCTGTACTTACGAATTTCTTCATCTTTTTGGGATTTTTCCTCGAAACTGAGTTCAAATTTTTACAAATCTTCATGCACACTGCTCTTTTAACATTTTTATCGTGGTAGATTCCACATTTCGTGTCCCAAAATTCTTTAAACTTCTTCACTTTTTTATAAGTTCTATAAGCAATTCTGTATCAAACCGTCAGCCATTCTTTCCGTACCTTGACATCCATGTGAAGTGGACAAATCATCTCTAGGTATTGCTGCTACGCAATGTCATTATACCATAGCTGCGTTTGAGCAGTACCTGCATTACATAAACTTGACGCAGACCCACCGCACCATTCTAGTAGCTCCGTGTGAAGTGATTCATATGGATATTGGTACTTCTCAGCCGCTAACGCTACGTCACCGCTCCGCTCGTGTGCAGGGAGCCTAACTTCGCCAGGAAATGTCGGTCGGTCGGTCGGTATAGTTCGCTTGTGGACTACATGCCACGGAGTTTTTTCTTTTTTGTACTATGGCTATATAAAATTAATGTACACAATTGTGACCACCGTGTCTGAATTGGATAACTGTTACTTACTTATATATTTTTGAGAGCCTACGTTTTATAATAAAAAATACGAATTATATCACCTAATATTCCGATATTCATGGCTATAACCCTATTTGCATATACAATTGTGTAATACTGAAAATAGCAAGGGAGGTGTGATTAGTATGGGAACCAAAATATTTAATGGCCTTCCAATTGAATTAAAGAATGTACTAAATTTTAATGTTTTAAGAAGAAACTTAAGAATTATTTGTTGTGTAATGTCTTCTATTGTCTTCAAATTTTTTATAATTGTTGGCATGGACTGCTTGTTGATAAATCTGTCTACTTTTACACTTTTTGGAGTGTTTACTATTATTAATAATTGCTAACATAGACTGCTTGTTAATAAATGTGTCTATATGTTTAAAATATTTATTCTTATGTCTCTTTTAAGGTATTTATTATTCTTAAATTATGTTGAAAAAAGTATTTTCTAACGTATTGCTACATTATAGTGATAAATCACTGTGTGAATGTTATATTATTTTTTATGTTAAGTTCTTATGATTTGACATGTCCAATTGTAATTCTCTACCGCTATGGATGAAATAAATAAATAAATAATAATAATAATAATAACAATAATATCATATCGCTTACCTCCTACAATAACTCTTCTAAACATCTCCCTTAGCTTGAAGAGTTTCTAACCATTCGACACTTTCTAGCTTTCTAAGCAGAAACTCTGCGCAGAGGAAGATTGCACATCACATACACGTGCCAGACCCGGATAACTAACTATAGCTTGACTATTCACAGATGACTAACAAACATAGATTTCGAATTTTACTGCAAAACCTTTATTTCTTTAATATTTTAATATTTAACACGTTAACACTTCAACTTTAATTAAAAAATGTAATAATGCTCTAGCCGCCAACACAATAAATACTTTAAAATAAAACAATATAATTGTTTGCATCGAAACCAGGAACAGGACAACACAGAAACAATCGTCCACAGCATAAGAAGCACAAACAAACTCTAAAAGAGAAAAATCCACGACGCCACACTCCAGAAGTGAAGGAGAAACACACATAAAAAACTATTAAGGACATTATACGTGATCCTACCTAGTAGATAGGTAACAAAAGATTGAAAAATTCACCAAATTTCATCAAAAGTACCTATTCAAACTTAGGAACAATAAAGCATGGAGTTCCCCAGGCGTCAATGTCAGACCTTCGCTTTACCTGATGGAAGTAAATGACCTCCCTCTTACACTGAAATCTTCATGTATACCCACAATATTTGCTGATGACACTAGTGGCATAAATTCTAGTAAAATATTTGGTGATTACTTCGTACTATCAAACACAGTTACATCTCAAATGAGGGAATGCTTTTCTGCAACACAGGTCGTCTCTGAATCTATTTAAACGCCGCTCACCAGCAGCGGATATTGAAATAAACTCCGGACTGCTCAAGTTTACCACCATTTCTAAACTCCGGTGTTTAACAACCGCTATAGAACCAGTGGTCGATCATGATTTATGAAACTCCAGTATGCAGTTCATAATATTGAAAACAATCATATTTCTGATACATTACATCTCTCTCAACAATTTTGAGGTTAAATATAAATGAAGTTCCGAAGAGGGCAAAAAACAAATAACAAACAATAAAGTTGGATCTCAAAACTATGTATCCTGGTAGATTTCTACAAGAACATCGACATTCCAATTATGCCAGTTCTGAAAATCGCACATTTTAGAGAGCACCGAAAATTGCACTGTAAAATATACCACACTGCATAGAATTAATAATGCATGTCAAGCATCTGTTATACTGGTAACTGTATACTGTGTTCCCAACATGTACAGAGTTTTCTTTAAATTTTTCACTGCTAAATTTTTATTGGATCAAAATGCTTTGGTTGGATATATAAACTAAAAAAATTTCTTAATGTAAATTTATTTTACAAGTTGCTTTCTTATAAATAAAATCTAAAATTTATGACAATGAGATATTAAATACAATTATTATATTTCTGAACGTTATCCATTGTCCTGCTTTTCTTTAAAATGCCCTCCTGTTTTTAATTAAACCACAACATTTCAGAGACTAGATTTTGTCTCTGTGTTAAGGTATAACCTACTGTTGGGCCCAATCAATAGAGATGGTCCATACCTCCAAAAAATGTTTCAACTAAAAACAGGACAATGAATAATGTCCAGAAACGTAATATTTGCTTTCTTACACCATTGCCACTGGTTATGCATGTATACAATATGCCAACACTTGCAAACCATTCTGTAGTCCCTGGCCATGCAGTATCTCTCAAAACAAGCGATGGTACACGTTACTGGCTCTCCTGGAAAGGATGGACAGAAAAATTAAGTCTGCCTCCTCCTACAAACCTTCTTCCCTTTGTAGTTGTATTGTGATGACCTCATGGAGCAAACAACATTCACATAAGATTTACCATCAAATTGTCAAATAAAGTAACGTTCACTCAGTTGAGCTTTGGGAAGTGGTCATCAAATTTTCTTCCCCTCTCAGTAGATACTGTCAGTGATTCTCTAATTCATCAAATTTTCTTCATCTCTCATTGGATGTCGGCGATTCTCCCACCTATAAGGGCTGTTTCTATCATAAAATACCACAGAAAATGACACCTTTAAATTCTTATGTGTTACCCCCAAGTGGTAGGTATTTGATCAAATCTGTTGCATTCATATATGTCATGTAATGTGCCACCAATCTGGGTTTATGTACAGTGTGAAATTCATATTCCCTTTCCTTAGACATTGAGATTCCCACATTTTCTAGAGAATCGGCTCACTGATGGTGGTGAGGCCATCAGCCTTACACGCTGGCCGCCCTTCACCCCCAAGGAAGATTCCTGGTAGTCATTTCTGTTAGAGGCTGAATCAACTACAGGCACATAGTGGGGCTAGAGGGATTAGGTCAATTAAAAAAATCCAGTAAACTAAATGGGAATCAAACCTGCAACTTTCCGGCTTGTAGCATAGTGCCTCAACCAGTTACAGGTGGGATGGTGGATTTTGGATCTCTAATGCGTAGTGGTCTGACGCAAGTCGGCGAGCCTTAGATTGGTGAGCATGCGCAGCGACACTATGTTGCCTCAGTAAGAACGTAGACGTTGAGCTCGCAGGATCTCTGTAGTTAGTAGATTTTGTGTGTTTTTCCCACGTGCCAGCTGCTTGTTTTTAACTGATATATTTCTTTTAGGGCAGTAACACATTTAAAAAGGAAACAAATGGCACCTATTCAGTCAAAACTTAGTAACAAAACATTGCACAGCCAGACCCAAGAGGTTGTAAATAATGTTCACTCATTTATGAAAAGTGATGTGGCTGCAGGTCATGTATTGATACCGTTAAGAAAGGTACAAGCGAGAGTAATCAGGTCAACTGGAGTTTCAGAAAGAAGTTTACGGAGAATTCTGAATGAAGGTTCTCAATGTGAAAAAGAAGGCGCTATGTTTGGAACTCCCATTAAATACCATTCCGTACCTAAGCAGATAACAAATTCAGATGATTTTGATATATCTGTGATTCGACGGACAGTGTATGATTTCTACACCCAAGATGAAACTGCTTACTATGAGAAAACTACTTACAAAACTCAGGGAAACCATAAATTTCAAGGGACGTAGTACCAGCCTGAAATAGATTCTACGGAAGATGGGTTTTTAATGGAAGAAAACGCGAAATAAAAGGAGCACCTTGATCGAGAGGAACATTAGGTCGAAGAGAGTAGCATATTTGCGTGCAATAAAGAAGTACAGGGAAGAAGGTCGGACTATAATTTATGAGGACGAGACCTTCATTCACAGCAGTCACACCAGACCTAAAAACTGGACGGATGACACTCCATCAGGGTACATGGTACCCATATCGAAGGGCCACAGGCTGATTATTGTTCACGCGGGAGGCAGAACTGGCTTCATTCCCGGGTCATTGTTGATATTTAAATCTCATTTCAAGACCAGGGACTATCATAGCGAAATGAACGTGACAAATTATCAGAAGTGGCTAACTGAAAAACTTATTCTGAATTTGCCTCCAAAATCAGTTCTTGTTGTAGATAATGCCCCATATCACAACGTGCAGTTTAATAAGGCTCCAACCAGCCAGACCACGAAGGCCAAGATGATGGGGTGGCTTACAGTGAACAATGTGCCATTTCATTATATATGAGACAAACTCCGTCTTAAGTGTAACAATTTTTGTAGTTCTTTCTTCTTCCCTTCCTCCACACTACATCTTTCGGCCCTAAATGGTCATCATCAGGTGTGTATTCTTACGTAGCTGTTACACTGACCGTAGTTTAAAATTTAAAATCACCAGTCTTTCCAGTTGTATGTATGTATAAAATCTTTGTTAATCTACACCTGTTAGTTTGATTTCTAAATTTGGCACTTTTTAAAAACTTCAATTCAAATTAAAATATCTATAAATTTTCTGTTCTTTTACTTTTTCCAATGTTGCGCCCCAATTTTGAGATTGGAAATTTAAGGCATTGCCTTAAATGTTTCGAGACTTGTGAAAAGTTTTTACAGCCATTACATCAGTATGTCAACACCTGGACAGGCAACTAGGTTAAGAATGTTGATGATCAGCATTTATGCGTAATCACATAAGTAAGAAGCTCTGCTAACGGGGCCACCGGAGTAGTATAATATTATTAAATAAGCAGCAAAGAAGCACCACAGACCTACCCACAGCCGAAGAGTAGCCAATGGGACCCTTTCACTTAGAAATTGAGGACGAAAGTAGGAGTTAACCCCCCTCTTTCGTTAACCGCTGAATTAGCAAATTAAAGGTATAAATTACGGAATTCAGGAGACATAGGGAGCTGATCTAAAACATAATATTCAGTTGTCAGTCGGAGGCTCTCTTCAATATGGGCCTTAGGAGTGGAGGAAGAGCCTGCGTCTCTTATTTCCAAGTAAGTCACGTTTACTCATGTAAGCCATGTTATTAAATATTATTGTTGATAAAAGTGTTGTGGACAATGTTGAAAGAAAACTCCAGTGTGCCCGGCGAGCCCTTAGGGGAGAATAATTAGGTAACAAGTAATTGCCTAGGAAGATAGTCCGGCAATATGGCCGTTGTTATTATGGTGTATGTGTCAAGATTACTGGTAGTGTGTGGACTATGCACATTTTCGTTATAGTTACGAATAATTATTTTTGTGATAAATATAGTATGTGGGCGTTCAATATGTATAACTAAGAGTAATTTATTTTAAGGGTGAAACTTCACGATAGGATAGTATAGTTATATGTAATGAGTAGTAGGAAATGGAGACAGGAGAAAGATTTATGTTAAACGAGGAATAATTGCATATCCTCATTA
>NW_019725006.1:0-5308 GCF_002891405.2 Cryptotermes secundus | reverse complement strand
TATTGACCACTGTCTAGAACGATACCCTCGGGGCACCAAGAAGTACCCCGTTGTATTTAGGCCTTCCACCCGTATGGGGCTCTGCGGGTGGTGATCTTTTAAATCCCCATTACTCGTGAGACCAAAATGAAAAAGGGACCAAACAAAAAAAAAACGGTCGTAAGGAACTTAACCTGCAGAGGAACCCCCCTTTAAGGGGATCCCTATGAGAAATGCTTCAACATGGAGCTGGAAGCTCCGGTGAACCATTAAGGGGCTCAGAAGCAACCGGCGAACTTACTGTTGCAGTCTTAGCCAAAAGCAGGAATGAACCAATGATTTGTTACCTACCAGAGGCAAAACCAAAAACTGCTCTCGGGAGTCGTTAGTACTGGCACACCACTGCAGGTAGCCGGTACTTCCAACATACCTGTAGCAGGGGAAAGACTGGGACACTTAGGCTCTCGAATAGGTGGAACACTTTTGGCGAAGAAACGTTTGTCGCGTGCCGCTAAGCGGCAGTTACAACAAGCAAAACAGTAACTGGGAGCGGTCAGCAACCGGGAACTGCAAGCTCGTCCAAGCAGGGAGAAACCCCCACCGGCAACTTTAAAAGGCCAAGGTCGGAGGGCAGTACCCCTACAGAAACGGCCAGAATTCTGAAGAAGCCCAGGGACTGTAAAGGACCAGGGATTTACAAGGAGGCTCTGACCAATATAAGGGTAGCTATCTACAAGGACACTTACCCTGAGGATAAGCTTTCCGAAGACGACCAAAATTCCATTCTGGAAGCTTTGGGCGAGGTGTTACGTAGGACTCCATAGGTAGAACTACCACACCTAAAATCATACAGACGGTTATGTGGTGCACTTATCCATATGTAACGAACAACAGTCCGGTCAGTGGCTCATCGGAGCCATTGACAACCACAGGCTTCAATCTGGGACCAGGCTGAAGGCTACTGATGCCAGGAACCTGCCCAAGCCTGTTAAAGTAGCTCTCCGGACTATGGATAAAATTGCCCAAAACTGGAAGAGCTACTGAAATGGATTGCAGACCTTAATCCATGACTCCATACATAGAACTGGAGCGTGTTAGACAAGCAATCTGAGTCGAAAGGCCAAAGGCTTACACTACTCATAGACCGGGACTCCTATAATGTAATACAGAGGACCGGTTATAAAATATTTACAGGACTCTCTCAGGGACTGTTAAGATGCTGGACGATCCTGAAGTTCGGCGCCAGGCAGAACCCGTGACAGACACTGTATCTTCTAACTCAGTCCCTGAGGAGGAAGGGTATGATGTATCCAGACCCTCACATGACCGAAGTAAAATGGATCAGGGGACCTCTTCACATGGAACCCAGTCCGAGATAGAGAAGGGACATAAGATGGAAGATGATATCTCCTCAATTGGAAGAGATAATGAGATTTCTTCAGATCAACCTGCACCACAGTAAATTTGCTATGGCAGCTCTGTGCCAACAGCTAGCTGAGGGCAAGGCAGACATAGCACTTATTCAGGAACCTTGGTTATACAAGGGTCCAATAAGGGGCTTAAATAATATGGGGGGAACAGTTTACTCTGTTGCACCCAGTAATAATGCAAGATCTTGTGTTTATATCAGGAATCGTGTCAATGCCTTGCCTTTGCTGGATCTCTGTCCCAGGGACGCAACAGCGGTAAGGATAACATACCCGTAATGATAAGGCAGCAAGGAGCTTATAATTGCTTCAGTCTACATTCAGTAGGACTCGGCTGAACCACCGCCAACTAAGGAAATGAGGGACATCATAGGCTACTGCTTTAACAGGAAAAACAACTCATCATTGGCTGTGATGCCAATGCGCACCACATTTTGTGGGGGAGCACCGGCCCTAACCCAAAAGGGGATAGCCTTATGGAATTTCTGGTGAGTTCAAACCTGAATATTCTAAACCATGGTAACGAACCTACCTTTGTGGTTTGCAATAGGAAGGAGGTTATTGATTTGACACTAGGGACTAATAACAAAGAAAACCTGGTAAGTAATTGGCATGTATCTAATGAGCCGTCTCTATCGGATCACAGATATATATGTTTTAAAATAAGTAATATCACAGTAGGTCAAACTACTTATAGGAATACTAAAAGAACTAATTGGGAGTTTTACGAAATGACCTAAATGTAAATCTGGAGGCCATCTCGCGTAATATACGCAAAATAAAGGATGTTGATCGGTCCGTTGACCAATATCAACGGACCATTATCTCGTCCTTTAATCAGAATTGTCCGGCTAGGATCACTCGCGGACCAAGGAGTACCCATTGGTGGAATAAACAGCTGAGTGGGCTTACGATCAAAACAAGAAGGCTGTGTAATACAGCTAAAAGAACCTATAAGGAAGCCCTGACCTGTTACAAGAAAGAAATAAGGGAAGCCAAGCAATCCTCGTGGAGGAGGTACTGCCAGGAGATCAATGATGTACCAGGGAGTACAAGACTCATGGGAATCATGGCAAAACAGGCGACCAATAAGGTCAGCACAATTAAGCTGTCTAACGAACACTATACTCAAACTGGAAGGGAGACGCAGAATGAATTATTCAGAGTTCACTTTCCTGATTCAAAATTGACAAATTGGACAATGGACAGAGTCAGCAGAACCATGACACTTGCCAAAGCAAGATGGACAGGGTAGACTGGGACCTGGCCATAGTCATAATTAATTAATCAAAAATAAGATGGGCACTGACTCTTTCAGACAATTTAAATCAGCGGGAACGGATGGAATTGTACGGGCACTTTTTCAACATGGGGCAGAACTTTTAGTTCCACACCTATGTCGCATATATAGAGCCTGCTTGGCATATGGTTTTATTCCCATAACCTGGAGGCAGGTTGAGGTGACGTTTATTCCAAAGCCTTGGAAACTTGATTATACCGAGGCCATATCAGCTTGTCGTCTTTCCTTTTGAAAATGATGGAGAAACTAGTGGATAGGCATATTAGGGACGAGGTAATGAGGACATGTCCTCTACACCAAAACCAATATGCCTACCAAACAGGTAAATCTACCGAAAGTGCACTAAACAATGTGGTAATGTGAAGGAACAGGTCTCTCCATCAATCCAAAAGAAGACGGTAATCGTACCGTTTACTAGGAAGAGATATGTAAAGGGTCTTAAGGAAACGATTCTCTTCAACAAGACAATACAACTCTTCGGCGATGTCAAGTACCTTGTTCTAATATTAGACAATGGACTTACAGGGCAAAAGCAGCTGGACAAAATTCATTAACAAAGCCTATAAAGCTTTCTGGACATGCAGGGGCATGTTTGGTAAAACTTGAGGACTGCAGTCACACGTTGTACGTTGGATATATATTGCTGTTGTGAGACCTATAATTACTTATGTTGTCACAGTATGGTGGCCCAGAGCTAAGTTCAAAACAAGCAAGACAGAACATGGCAAATTGCAAAGGTTGGCTCGTTTAAGTATTACAGGAGCATTTCGAACATCTCCAACAGCTGCACTGGAGATACTCCTTGGACTCCCCCCACTGCATATGCAGTTGGCTCTAGAAGCCAGGGCAGGATTCTACCGTCTCCAGTGCTGTGGACAATGGAAACCTAGATCTGAAGGTTTCGGCCACGCAGACATGACTCAGGACATGAAAACAGAGCCCATATTACAATTGGAGACTGATAAAATGATACTGAGACATGTATATGAAAAACCCTTCACAGTGAGATTTCCTGAAAGGAGTGAATGGGAAGACGGGTTTCAGCCTGACAGAAAAGGGGGACTTATCTGGTATACAGATGGTTCCAAGACATATAGAGGCACTAGAGCTGGTGTGTACTGCCATGGTACGAGGCGGAAACCTAGTTTCAGCCTTGGGCGGTACACGACAGTATTCCAGGTAGAAGTATATGCCAATAAAGCATGTATTATGGAGAATTTAGATAGGAACTATAGAAATAGGAACATCTACATTCTATCTGACAGCCAAGCAGCACTCAAAGCACTTGACAAACACCTGATCAATTCAAAATTGATCTGGGATTGCCAGCAAACCCTCATGGAACTGGCCACACATAACAGGGTACAAATGATATGGGTGCCGGGGCATGAGGGTATTGCTGGAAATGAAGCAGCAGACCAATTAGCTAAAATTGGAGCTGAACATCCGTTCATAGGACCTGATCCAGCCTGTGGCATCTCTCTTGAAGTTGCCAAACAGGCAATCAGGGACTGACTAACAGAAAACATAAGAAATACTGGGAATCCTTAACTGGACTCAGGCAAGCTAAGGGGCTCATACGAGGACCTTCTGAAAAAAGAGCGATGGAACTGTTGAAGCTCAACAGGAACCAGCTAATGGGTGGTAGGACTACATACAGGACACTGTCACCTCAAAGAACACCTGTTTAAACTGGGACTAAGTGATACTCCCACTTGTGAGAGGTATCAGATAGAAAATGAAACAGCCACACACGTCCTGTGTGAATGTGAGGCTTTAGCTTCTTTAAGACTATGTCACTTGGGTCAGAACTTTATGGAACCAAGTGACTATTTCGACGCCCCCACTTCCAAATCCTGTGCTTCATTCGAAGCTTGGGGTTGCTGAGGGTATAATTAAAAAGGGGAAGAACGATGGACCACTGAGGTCTAAGTGCAAGGGCCGAGTAGGCCTACCCCTTCATACATACATACATACATGGTCCCAGAGTGGTTCACCAATATCTTCGGGCTCCATACATTTTCCTGTGTAAACATCAATTGTAGAGAAAAATCCTGTTTTACTGTCATATATGGACCAACCTTTCACACTCCATTTAGTATAGGGAATAGAAGGAATGAATATTATACAGCCAAAGCAGATATTTACCATGTGTGTGATTATGAGTATGAGTATGAGGGGTGAGCCATAAAACCGGACTTCGCACCGTGACCTTCAATGATCTATTGTGCTTCACATTTCGGTTAAGTTAGTATCCACGGTGTGGGCATTCTCTCCCTGTCTCAGCAAACCCATTTGACTTTGCCATCAAGACCATCAAGACCTTCCGAACTGCTGCACTTGCCATTTGCTACCTCACGCATTTCTAAGCCTTTATTTTAAATTAACTAACACGAATGAGCGACATGGCCTTCACTAAAGCCGTTCGGTATGTCCCTCTTTCCCCGATCGTATAGACTGCGAATCGCAACTCAGAGAACTTCTCATTAATACTGTCGTCTTCTAGGATTCTGAGGCCATACTCTTTGGTACATAGATGTCAGGGTTTCGGAGGAATATCTTTTCTCCTTTTTTCAGGATAGAATAGTGATTGTGACCTCGT
>NW_019725005.1:12700-16273 GCF_002891405.2 Cryptotermes secundus | reverse complement strand
TGTTGTTTGCTCATAACTAAAACAGTCTCATAGCTATTGCTGTTACTTGTGACTCCTTGATTTATGTAGTAAAAGAAAAGTAAAAGTAAGTAAAGCTATCCGTGTACCAGGTTGTGAAGGCCTATAGGGTTGTGAGACGTTGAGGCTCCCACATTATCTAGACAATTGGCTCAAAGATGGTGGTAAGGTTGTCAGCCTTTCACGTTGGCTGCACCTTACTCCCCAGGAAACTTATTTAATTAATTCTTGGTACTCGTTTCTGTTAGAGGCTGAGAGAACGCCAGGGCCATAATGCGGCTGGAAGGATTAGGTCAATTGAAAATATTCCAATAACCTCATCGGGACTTGAACCTGTGACCTTACAGCTTGTAGCATAGCCCCTCAACCAACTATGCTACTGTGTGCCCCTGATACCATATCTGAATTATATGCATCCAGACTGGAATTAATGCCTGCAAGTAATTCCTTTGTCACTTTTACACATATACCACCAAGCCTTTTCTTAAGAAACAAGTACCTTTGCATGTCAGTACTTTTCCACTAACATGTCATCTAGGTGGGAAATATTGAAAGATGCAGATCCATAAAATGTGCCATATCTGTTCTTGATAATAATTAAGAAGTACCGTAAGGGTGAAAATAGAAAAAAAGTGTTTGAGAAAAGGAAAATTGTAAGGAGTATAAAGAAAATTACATAATGAGGAGCTTTTTAATTTGTACACTTCAGCGAATGTTTGAAACTTAAATAAATGAGGTGTGACAATGTTGGCAGGTTAAACTCTCAAGGTAGGGTCCAGTGGCAGGCGCTTGTGAAGATGGTAATAAGCAATGAACCGTTGGGTTCAGTATAGCCAGACTGTTTCTTGACAGCTGAATGACACTCAGCTTTTAAAAGAGAAATCTACTTCTTGGAATTCCAGATAATGCAATATAAAGTATGAAATAAGTGAAGAATTTTCTAAGTTTACTTAAAATGTCACTTTTTTATCCTTTTCCTTTTTTCAGTCCGTGTATTACTACAAGATATTTTCAAAGTATGATATTTTAAACGAACGATTTAAACTCCTGATGCTTACTTTTGATGAGAAGGAAATGAAATACATCACTCATATCGCTGCGAAAAGGTATGTTTACAAGTCTCTCTTGTTTTTTGTTTTTTTGTTTTAAGACTTATTTTATTTGCTGAAAAATAAAGATTGTTGATGGGAGGAATGCAGTACTTGTTTTGACCTTTCAGCATCCTTTCCATCTAGCTTAATATACCTGTCAGCATTGCAGAATGGTAATTCTTTACTGCTTACAAATATTGGAATTATTTGAAGCTTCAGAGGAGTTAATTCATTACAACTTCGCATTGTTGTGAGTGTCAGATAGATCTGCTGTGGCACAGAAGAGTAATGTTTAACCCCAAATGACATTGTCTTATCATAGCTATTTTTATATTTAATAACCCATGTAGAGACCATTGTATCAGTCTTCAATTGCAGTTATGATGAGAACACTGGAAGATTAAATGTAGTTTGTCGTCATTCAATAATAAAATTTTAAAATTTATATATTAAAACTTGCCAAGATCAATCATCTTACATGTCGCATATCAAACTCTTGTGTAATGCCATTCATCTGCTATGGGAGTCGTTCTTCTTATGTTTTAATTGTGTATATACTGTGTCTTATGATGTGTCTTTCTTATGTGGCTGCGTGCGTTTCAGGCCCATGACAGTAAAACCAAAACTGAAACACTGGTAAGGTAAGGTAAGGTTGTCCCTGTTTTTAACTAATTAAGCACCATGAAGGTGTATGGGGGAGTGGCTGTATAGATCCACATTTTTCTTGACCTTGGCACTAGTTGGAGGTAAGTGGTCTGCTTCACGTCCTGGCCTCTTTACCTCCTGGGGAAAGAGACCTCAAAACCCATTGGACAGGAGGTTGTTTGGACCCCAGACCCAGTCTGGAAGACATGGAGAAGTGAAAATTCTTGACCCTACTGAGACTCAAACTCTGACCCCTAGGTCATCCAGCCAGTCACTGTCGTGGCTTACGTGGAACACTGGTCACCTGACTATTGAATTGTGTCTCTTAAATTTCTAATGGATGAAGTAATTCTTACTTACATACAGAAGGATCCAGAAACTTGTTTCTTGTTTATGATTTTTGGCATTTGTGTGCTTGCTGTCAGATATGTGAAACGTTTTAGAACCACTAGGACACAGTAGAAGCTGGCTGTTCACATTTCCACCAGAGACAAGGGTTTTTCTTCTTGAGCCCCCCCCCTTTCACAGGCAGAAATGTTTTAACATGTTGTAAGACCATATGTAGGTAGACTAAAAATTACCTCCTTTGGGAAATACTGATGTACAGATGTAACATGGACAAAAATTAGATCTCTTACAGCTTCCACCATGAGACCTCCCCAGCAACAAATTTTGTTTGCATCCATTTAGTAATTTCAAAAGTCAGACACACCCTACACACTGCATTTATTTTGTATAATCTGTACAGTTTGCACATACAAATTAGTATTGTAAATGTATTTGCATATTATTTTTGTGAACTGTCCCAGCATATAACAGTTTTGTTTCCAGGGCATTACACTGTGGAGGCTTATGGTTGCAAGTATTGTCCCTCTTGCACACACGAGTGCTGAAACAAATAGATCTGCATGACCTGTATTTAGATGTTTCATCAAATGATGGATCTGACAGCACTGGAACTATTCACATATCAGAGGTACTGCATCAGCTGAATGTCATACCATACTTTTATTTTATAATACCAAATATTAGGGTAAGCAAATGAAGTAATATGGGATGGACCAGACATGTAGCCCACATATGGGAGATGAGAAGTACAAGCAAAATATTAAGTCAGAAAAAATCAAGGGCAGAGACGTTTGGAGGCCTAGATATAAATAGCATATTGATATTAATATGGATCTTAAAGAAATATAAGCGTTGAAGACAATATTGGAAACATCACAGATAGTGTACATGTTCCTTTATTAACTCTTTGACTGGCACGAAGGGTATTTAAATCTCACCCCTGTCCTGGCAGGCCCTTTAAACCTTATGTCGCTAAAATGCATGTAGTTACTTTTTCCTAAACAACTTCAACAAAAATTGGTTTTTAAAAACGAAATTTTTAGGAACTAATTAAAATACAATATTTTATGCAATAAATGCTTTTCCACACCTCTTTATTTGTTTTTCTTCGTGTGATAAACATTGAAACATGAAAGTTTGCAGAGAGCCACACCACAGCCTGCACACATGATACTTGTTTCTTTTCTAACCTTGCGCTTAGCACTCACGCGACACTTTCTCAGGGCACCATTCTTCTTATTGTTACTGTTAGGAACATGGACCATTTTGTGAATTTTCAAGCCACCCTCTAGACGATTTGCTGGCTCTTTCACTGGTGGTCTTTTCAAGGTCGAGGGCGGAGGCGTGACTGCACTCTAGTCTGACCCAATAGATTCGTCATCCACTTCATTCCTTGACTTTTCTCCCTCTCCACACTGTTTGTTTGGTTCAGTCATTTTTCTACACAGTCCAATATAAAATCTTTGAATCT
>NW_019725005.1:9851-11766 GCF_002891405.2 Cryptotermes secundus | reverse complement strand
GAAAACTGCATTGTTTTTCAGAAATAGTCTGGATCATGGGATGCACCTGATTACTCAAACTGTTCATGTACCCCCTTGCAGTAATTCAGCCATGAAGGGTAATAATGGGAGCAACAGAATACCATGATACTGATGGAAACTTTTGCTCTTGATACACCTAATACTGTGGCAGTTTTTGTCACAGATGCTCCAGCTAAATGTGCACCAACAATCTGTCCACTTTCAAAATCAGACAGGCCTCCCAATTTTTGATTCTTTCACATGTACTGTCACTCAACACAATCACTAATGCACTTGCATGAGCACTACAGAGTGTAAATAAACAGAAGAAGAACATTCAGTGTTGCCAACTGAAGTTCTTTCACTATACCCCACATAAATTCTGTTCCTCAGTTTCTTAGTGTTTCCATTATTTTGTCCACCCCCTGTGTAATGTGAAAGTGTGGACCTCATTGAACTGACTCAGGAGAGGGTCCATTGACAGGCTCTTGTGAACACAGGAATGAACTTCTGGAATTTGTAAAGGCAAAGAATTTTGTGACCAGCAGAGTGGATGTGAGCTTATCTAGGGTGAATCATTTCCATGGAATCTTTGTATTCTAAGAGTATAACTTAACAACAAAAAGTACATCCAAATATATTAACATCCAAGTGTCCAACTGGCATACATCATATTTGCAGACAATATTCTTTTGTTATAGATATTTCAGTCCTCTCTAAAGTCAGAAGATATGAGGCCAGATATGGTAACAATGGATAGGGAGAAACTGGTAATGGTGACATTCTGGCTGAATCAGTTAGAGGGAACTGTTCCATCAGATTATGTTGACTGCATTCTCAGTTTCCTCAATTCTGTCCTCATTTGGTATGAGCGGGAGGACAAAACTGACTTATTATTTGACTGGTAAGTGACATGCAGTTGATATTTTTGCTTTTGCTGAATATGTATTTACTATAAAACAGTCCATGAATAGGGATGATTAAGAAAGAGGATGTCGATGGAATAGTGTGAGAACAGGTATGAGTAAGCAACACTGTGAAGAGCACTGGAGTTATGAAGATATAAAACTTATTTCCATTCACATTTCTGCCGAAAAGGAAAGAAAAAGAAAGCCACTGGGGTAACCTTCTAAAAGAAGTAATTTAATTAGAATTGTTTCATTTTGGTCTGTCACACTAATATTATGAAAAAGTTAAATAGTTCTGTTCAGTGTGACTGGTTATGATTTTCTTATTTCAGTTATTCATGCCCTTACATGTTTCGGTCTTCAGAGACCATCTTGAGAGGGATACCCTTGCCACCCTATATATCGCTTTAATAAGCTCAACAAATTGATAGAAGAACAAAAACACACAAAGGAAAGTGACAACCAGTATATCATCTTCGACCTCATAATACAACATCAATACATGCCCACACTAACGTCACAGACACGAGGAGTATAAATACGCGGTACAACACAACCTAGAACAGTAAAAGCAACAGAGTGGGCCAGAGACACATACAGGACAACATTAAATGTAGGACAAAATAACAAAAGTCTTTACAAAACATAATAGGATTGATGAAATAATACAATATACCCATAATATATTTGCAGAACCCTCATCTCGAGAATGACAAGGTGGCACACGTTTGGCCCCCTTAAAAAGAAATAATAAGAGGGACGACATGAACCAGCNGCTTGGTTTACGTATTCTAATAATCTTATCAAACTAACTATAAATATTTTAATATATTGGAACAGCCGCTATAGTTGTAAAGACTTTATATTCTACATTCAATTGTATATTATTTATATTGTATGTATATATTTTAACTTTTAGAATATATAGTGTAATAGTGGCTTCTAACTGTATTGATGTAAAGGTGTCCCTCTGAAGATGGTCTCTGAGGACCGAAACATGTAAGGGC
>NW_019725005.1:4816-9276 GCF_002891405.2 Cryptotermes secundus | reverse complement strand
ACAGTAACAGTGAAGCAGTGTTTGCTGTGGCAGTCTTTCAGCTTTATAAGGCACTTCATGACTTCTTGGCTGCATCACATGATGAGTACAGTGGTGAAGTTAAAAAGTTCCATGAAAAACTGAAAACAGAATGGAAAGATGTATTTGCTAATTGTGTTCATGAGGCAATTGTCTCCATATTTTATACAGTTACTGGTAAGTATCTCATATTAATGTACTGTTTTAAATATTCACAATACACTTTCTATTTAATACTCATCACCTCAAGAGTTTTCCTCACTGTCATTTCCATTCTGTACAGTTTCAAACTACGTTAGATCAGTTCTGAATTTCCTCCATATAAGTTTTCTTTCAGTTGATGTTAAATTTGTTCTTGCCAGAACAGGAATGTCACTAAGAAGGGGAAGACAGTATTGTAGTGTAGTCTTGGAATAATGTACTTACTGAGTTTGTTGTAACAGGTGTTAATACAGACAATTTGGTTTAGTGCTACACATAAATGACTTTATTTTCTTCTTCATTTTAATCTTCAAATAGGAATGTGACTAATGTATGACCAGGTCAGGAAGTATGTTACACATGGCTCCTTTTGGCACATTTAACTTGATGGTGCATTAAATCATGTGACCTTGCTAGAGGAATAAATGAAGCTGTAGATATATATAAAATGAACCTAGTGTAACTAATATGTGAGATTTAAAAGAACTATGAATGAAATGTTTTAATAGTTTTTCTGGATTCTATTAGGTATGGTGGAAACTAATTCTCTGTCTCTCCTTGATCTTCCACTGTTGGAAAGTGTGGGAGACGTGATGCTACGGATTGATCCAGATTACTTTTTCCCATCTGACTGCACAGTTGGTAATTTAGCTCCTGATGCAGTAATGCAGTGCTGCTGTGAACTACTACATTCTTCTGTGATTCCACTTCAGCTCACAGCTTATCATATATTGACCAGGTGAAACTATGGGTTTAGATTTTTCTATATTCACTTATCTAAGATTATTCTAGACATTTTGGACTGTGATTTCATTCTTGTTCTTGTTATTCTTTTATTCTGGTGACAGAGCCAGGATGGTCCAGTGGTTGGCTTGGGTGTGATCGCTGACAAGTGTAAGAAGTAAAGATTTTTCTCTTCTTTGTCATTATGTTCATACTGGCTCTGGAGTCCCTTGTTTCATATCCAGTGGATACCAGTAGTTCTGTTCCAAAGGTTAAAACAGCTGAAGCATGAAGCTAAGCTGTCAGCTCTATCTTGCATTGAAATTAAGAATGCGTGAAGCTTTGCCTCCATTTCTCCATGTCTTCATAATGCATGTGCCAACATGTATACATGCATGCCATTTGATGAGATGCTAGCCACTTGTTACAGTGAGCTGTGAGGGTGTCTGAGTAAGGTCTGGGAGTTTTTTAGAGCCTACACTGGTCTAAGCAGACTATTTCAGTTTGAGTATTAGTTCAAGTTTCTTCATTCCATGACTTTGACATAAATAATAGTACTGCCTTACAAAGGAAAGTAATTACCTTAAGTTCTTCATGTAATTTCTGTTGGACTTCACAGTTGTGTAAACATATTGCTGTGTTTCAGACTGGTCCCAGGATTGATTAACTTGGACACACCTGCAGCATTTGCTGCTGCTGTGGATATAGACTGTGATGGACTGAGCCTAGCAAAGTTGCAGAACTCTCTACAGCAGATGCAAACTGTTGTGGACACCATGCTGCTGGGTATTCGTTTGGGGAATAGTTGCACAGTGTGTCCATTTACTGATGCCCATACCTATACAATGGCATATCTTCTACTTTGGACTGTCATCCTTGAAATGTGTGGGTTAGCCATCCCTGAGCTGCGCTATCAGTATGCAACCTTTCTTAGGTAACTGTCATGTCAGATGCAACCGTAATTACCTCTGTACTTGAGCAATATTAATGGATCATTTATGAAGAACTTCTTTCATCATTAAATATATTTATGTAAATAGATTGTGGATTATGTTTTGCTGTATTTTGCTTTTTTGCATAACATTTTGTTCAAAACATTGAGAGTTCTTAAGATGCTGAGAGACACTGTCGTATTATTGTGTTCCATCAAAGTGGCTCTGTTCTCTGAAACTTTCATCAGTAAGGATATCTTTTGTTTTATGTACTGACTTCTTCTGTGGGTGTGTTAATACAGTAGTTCCACTCTTTCCTATATACAGGGGCTGGACAAAAATATGGAAACACCCAACAAAAAACACATTACCGTGACTAATATGGTGTAGGACAACCTCAGGCTTGCAGAACTGCCTGCAGTCTCCTTGGAATGGATAAATAGAGGTCCTGTATGATTTGCAAGGGAATCTTGTACCATTCTTCCTGCAAAACATTGGCAAGTTCTGTTAACAATGATGGATGTGGATAGCACGCACACAGATTGCTCTCCAAAACAGACCACAAAGGCTCAATAATAATGATATTTGGTAATTGTGGGGGCCATGGCAGACCTGACACTTCATATTCATGCTCAGGAAACCAGTCCTGGACGATGTGAACTGTGTGAACACGGGCACTGTTGTCTTGGTAAATGGCATCACCACTGGGGAACAAAATTTGCATCATGGGATAGACCTGGTCACCCAAAATGGTCACATAGTCGTTGGCAGTGACGTGACCTTGCAGGGTAATGATGGGTCTGACAGGATACCACGATATGTCTGCCCATACCATGATCGATCCCCAGCCATGTTTCACTCTTGGCAGCAAACAATCTGGATCATAAGCTTGGGATGGCGTTCTCCAGATGTAAACTCAGCCAGAAGTCGGAAACAGTGTGAAGGTGGACTCATCTGACCAAATGACCATCTTCCATTGCTCCATAGTCCAGATTTTATGACTTCGGCACCACACTCTCTTCTTAGTTGCATTTTGATCACTGATGAGTGACTTTGGAATTACAGCTCATCCAGAAATACCCTGTTTGTGGAGTTCCCCTCATACTGTTTTGGTGCTGACAGGGTTTGTGAGTGTGACATTCAGTTCAGCAGTCACTTTTGCAGCTGTAGTCTTATTTTTCGTCACAATCCTACGCAGTATTCATCTGTCTCAATCACTCAAGAGACATTTCCATCCACGCTGGTGTTTATCGGATGCGGTTTTTCCAGTCCTCCTGTATGAGGTCATAATCTTGGATAATGTGCCTCGCGAAACACCAAAAACCTCGGCTACTTTGGTTACGGAAGCACCCACCATATGGGCCCCAACAATTTGCCCACGTTCGAATTCTGTTAGCTCTGACATGATGCACTAAAAACTGCACAGAACACTGTCTCGACAACAGATGAAGCTTGCAACATATTGCGGAGGTTGTACAGGTAGTGGTATTGGGCAGATAAGACGTCACCTACAAACGTCGCTAAAATAAACACTTCAATTCAGGCATGCATTTCACAAGGTGTTTCCATATTTTTGTCCATCCCCTGTAGATGGCATGTAAGTGCAGAAATATTGGAACAAGTTGAAGCCATTGTAACCTAAGGTAGACAGCATAAATAACTGCACACTATATGTGTCCCCTGGGTAGTGCAAAATGAGCACCAAACCTGGCAAAGCTTCCCAAAAGAAAAGTGCAGACTTCTTCAAGATGCAACAAAGCAAGAATTTGAGTGCTCTCTCTTGGGAAGCAAGAAACAAAATGGGTTAAATCAGTGGTTCTCAAACTTTTTACCTCTGAGCCCCCCCTGACAAGAGAAAATACTCTCAGGCCCCTAGCTTGTTTTTTTTTATCAAAATGGACGTCATGGTATGTTTGACGTTTCATTCAGTTTGTTTTGTGTTTTTTCTACATACTATTTAGCAGTTTTCTTACTCAAAATTAAAGCATCACAATACTAGGCCTACAATTAATTAGTTTTAACACTTGCAATTAACCAAAATATGTATTGAAATGAAACGATATTTAACTAACAAGTATTTAATTTAAACATTTAAATGTCAAAGTTCAGTGTGATGGATGGGCCTGCTTTTGAGAACAAAGTTTATCAAAACGTGGTGTAATATCAGAAATGGCCACTCTAACTTCTTTAGCAATATTTAGCCTTGAATGATACTTTGACTTATAGCTGCCAAAGCAGAAAAGCCTACCTCACATAAGTAAGTTGTTGCAAAAGGAATCAGGATTTTCGGTGCTTTTTGGCTCAAAGTTTGGAATTCTGTGCCAGTATGTATCCAGAACTCCAACAAAGACAATTCCTTAAATTTACTTTTTAATGAAGTATCACTAGTGAGATCAATGAGTCGTTCTTGCTCATTTACATTCAGAGATGATGGCCCAGAAGCATTTTCGAATTGATTTTTAATCCAATTAAATTTATCAAAATCATTGCGAAAGTATTTTTTGAAATGAACTTTCAACATTATGAGATGATCAAGTAGGCAGCTTTTTATGTCCATTGGAAGTGCTTGATTATCAGTGTCTTGTA